>NW_024067846.1:300000-445272 GCF_009389715.1 Phoenix dactylifera
TATATATAATGTCATGAAATGGATAATGATTAATACTATATTTTGATAGGTGACGATGAGTGATAGCGAGAATGAAGTTCTGGCTAACTATAAAAGAAAAGGAGTGAAAGCATCATCCCAAGAAGTTGCCAATATGCCAGCTGGGCTAGCTCCAAACGTTGTAGCCACTCAGGCAGATCTTGCTGGGGTATGCTAAGTGGTGGCACAGCTTCTTTAGCAGCAGCAGCAGACACAGCTCTCCTTCCGACCTGTGTCATCCACCGATACCTATTATGAGAAATTTCGGAGGCTGCATCCTCCAATGTTTGAGGGAGGGGCTGATTACTTGGCTGCTGAGATCCGGATTCGGGAGATAGAGGAGATGTTTGATGCCCTACAATTTTCTGAAGAGGTCAAAGTCAAATTGGCGGTTCCTATGCTCAGAGGAAACACCAAGTTCTGGTGGATAGCTATGAAGGCTGCCATTCAAGGAAATGGTAAACAACTGACATGGGAGGAATTCAAAGGTAAATTCTACAATCAGTACTTCCCCCAGCCGGTGAGATTGGTGAAACAGAATGAATTTTTGGCCCTAAAATAGACAGAGAGTATGACAGTATTGGAATATGCTAGCAAGTTCAATGAATTGGGTAGGTTTTGTCCTCAGTTTATGGAGGAAGAGATAAGTAAAGCTAATAGGTTTGAACATGATCTGAGATATAGGATCAGGTCCAGATTGGCCGCTCTGATTTTCATAAGTTATTAGGATGTATTGGAAAGGGCTCTAAAATTGGAAGCCGAATTGAAGAGATCAGAAAAAGAAAGGGGTGACCAGAAGAGACCCAAGATGACAGAAAGTCTGAGTGACAGGCCATGGAACCCTAAAGGTAATACAAATAAGAAGAAGAGATTTGAGACCTGTACCTACTGTGGCAAGACTCGTAGGGGGCTTTGTTTTAAGAAGATGGGACTGCTTCATTTGTGGTCAACATGGACATTTGGCACGGGACTGTCCAAATAAAAAGAACGACTCGGAACCTACTGAACCAGGAGCTCAGCTTTTGCATTTATTTAGTAGAATGCTGGTACGAGTGACCAAATAGTGACAAGTATCATTTTAGATAATTCCATGAAGGCTATGTGTCAATTGATTGTAAATCTTCTGACCCCTTTGTATCATCTGGGTTTCTAACTCTCTATAATGCACACCATAAGAATTGATCCAATCTTTATGTGATGTGGGCTCTCTTAAGAAAGCTATTCTTATAGATGTTATGTTTAAGAATCCTTTCACTTAAATGAAAAAATTAGAGTTAATACAAATTGAGACTGAGCCTTAGATATGTTGGGCTCAACTAGAGTTGCGCAGTGGAAGCCTAGTGGATTATTAGATAAACGACTAAGTATCTTCATTTGCTTAAGAATTAAGGTATAAGAAAATTTCGAGGACGAAATTTCTTTTAAGGAAGGAAGAATGTAAATTTCGGGTCTGAAAATTTGGAAGGAAAGGCGGCGGAGATCGGCAGCTGTTGAGGCGGTTATAACCGCCTGACAGCCACGATCACCACCTGCTCTGAGCTTGATAGAGGGCTATAAAAGCCCATGGAGTCCTCAGTAAGGGACTCCATCGACTGCACTCTCACTACTCCTCACCCTTCTTCCTTCCGTGCAAAGGAATCGGATCGGGAGCGACGCCGTCAAAGTAGGAGGCCGAGCCGGGGGGGGACGATCAAGCTACCGAAAGAGCTTCTCGGCTCCTCCTCGGAGCAAGGTAAACCCTTAAACCCTCTCCCCCTCATGATTTGTATCCTGTTTAGGTTAGATCTAATCTAGCTAGGAAATAATTAATAGAGGAGGAAGGGTAGGAAGAGGATGAAGAGGCGGGAGGGGAAAGGTCAAACCAGTGATCGGCTGTGATCTGATCTTTCTCCTTCACCCGATTATGGCTTCCTCTCCCATTAAAACCCTAGATCTAAGAATCCTAAAATGCATACCTACCTTGTAATTCATGGAAGGGCCCTCGGCTTGTGCAAATCCGGTTCCCATGGGTGGAACCGGTTTGATCTCAGCCGGAAGTGGTCGGAGAAGAAGAGCCGAAGGGAATCTCCCTGTTTTGGCCATGGACGCCATCGGGCCGACCATGGGTGTCGGCCGTGTGTTACGCGGGCACCACCGGCTTCGGCCGGTTCCTCCGCTCCTCGATGGGTGGCCGGGGGAGGAGGAGAGTGGCCAGCCGGGCCGCAACTGTTAGAAGTATGCCCTAGAAGCCAATTTGGCTGATGCATTATTTTATTCTGGGACATAAATTTGTACTTGACCTTATTATGAATTTATTAAGTTGGGCATTCTTTTCATTCATGTTCTTATGTGTCCATGAATCGTCCAAGGAATTAATAAGATGATGACGCATATTCTCAAGAGTTGAAAATTTGAGCCATGTGTCATTAGTGATTAATTTCTAAATGCTCCTGATCAATGAATCATCACGAGGACGGTGATCGATCCGATGAGATCAGTGCACAGATCGCTTTCCTTATGGATGGACGAGATTCGAGTCCACAGTGTAGGGATACTGAAGTGATAGTGCAGATGCTTGTTAGAGAACAAGGGTACTGAGCGTGACCAAGACAAGAAGTTACTTGGATGTCTATCCACTCGTCAGTGACTTGCTTGATGTTGCAGTAGTGTGACTGGTCCTTTGACCTGTGGTGCTTCAGCTACTCACAGTGAGGTTATTGTAGTTTGACTGCACATATACATGGTCTCTAGACATATGGGTCCATGCAGTGTAGATTGGCTGCAGTAGGTTCACTGTAAGAGTAGGGTATGCACCTATATGGAATCTATCGACCTTGATAGATAAGGAGAGATCCTATGTGATTTATAAGACTGAGTTCGTAAGACCTCGACCGGGGCAGTATGCATAGTGGAGAAAGAGTTTTCCACTCTCGAACTTAAGTCGAATAAATCTTGACATATGACAGACGATGGGATTTGACGAGTTATCCATGACCTCCGTCCTGTAGGGATCCACGATAGTAGGACTGTATCATACGATAACTGCACCTAGAAGTTCATTATTCTATTCTACTGGGTTGCCACTACATACTGCTAGGTGTCACTTGTGGATGTTGGGACTCACGGGAATTTACCTGATGATCGGTAAACCCTGACGAGTAGAACTGAAAGTGTTTCAATCCACTGAAAGGTGTTTCAGTGATATTGAGATGGAGATCTCAATATGTCTCATTACCAGTCAGATTAGAACCTATGAGGTCACACACATTAGAGGTTCTGATTATTAGGATTGTCGAATTGTGATTTAGAATCACAATATCAATTGTCAATAAGATTGATGTTCGAAATAACCCACTAAGAGTTAGTGAGTTAAATGGAAGAATTAAATAATTATAATTAGATTATAATTAAGTCTATTATTGCTGATTAATTGAGTCAAATTATGTTGGGTCTGACCCAAAGAAATTTGACTCAAATTCTAGTCAAGAGTTGGCTAGATCGAATCCCTAAAAAACCCTACCTAATTCAGTCTTTTTCCCTGAATAGAGCCTCCCTCTTGATGCCTTATTTTGAAGAGTCAAAATAGGCGAGAGGGGGCAGCCAAGAGGGAAAGGAGGGGCGTGGCCCCCTCTCCTTCTTTGCTGTGAGCCGGAGCCCCTTGATTCTTTTCAAGAATCAAGGGGCCCGCCAATAAAGAAAGGCACCAGGAAACCTTTTAGGAATAGGTTTCCTGGCGCATAGGGTTTTGAACCCTATAAAAAGGGAGCCCCACGCCCCAAGAAAAATCAGAGCTCTTCTCCCAGGCGTGGGGCAGCAAGGCTATGTTTTTGGGGATTTTTAAATCAGCAAAAAGGGAGAGAAAAGAATCAAAACAATGAAGGATTTTCTTCTTCCTTTTGAAGGCTGCACAAGGTGGGATCCTTGTGATTTCTTCTTCCTTCTTCTTCGACATCCAAGAGAGGCTTTTGCAAGGAGCTAGCACCCCGGTGAAGCCCCATCTCTGATCTTCAGCAACCTCTGTTAGATGTATGCCCTAGAAGCCAATTTGGCTGACACATTGTTGATTCTAGGGACATAATTTTGTACTTGACTATTTATTATTGTATAAATAAAAGGCATCTTTTCATTCATATTATTTATGTGTCCATGAATCGTCCAAAAAATTAATAAGATGATGATACATATTCTCAAGAGTTGAGAATTTGAGCCATGTATCATTGGTGATTAATTTCTAAATGCTCCTGATCAATGGATCATCACGAGGACGGTGATCGATCCGATCAGTGCACACATCACTTTCCTTCTAGATGGACGAGACCTGAGTCCACAGTGTAGGGACACTGAAGTGATAGTGCAGGTGCTTGTTAGAGAACAAGGGTACTGAGCATGACCAAGACAAGAAGTCACTTGGATGTCTATCCACTCGTCAGTGACTTACTTGATGTTGCAGTAGTGTGACCGGTCCTTTGACCTGCGGTGCTTCGGCTACTCACAGTGAGGTTATTGTAGTTTGACTGCACACATACATGGTCTCTAGCCATATGGGTCCATGCAGTATAGATTGGCTGCAGTAGGTTCACTGTAGGAGTAGGGTATGCACCTATAAGGAATCTATCGACCTTGATAGAAGAGGAGTGATCCTATGTGATTTGTTAGACTGAGTTCTAAGACCTTGGCCAGGGCAGTAAAGTGGAGAAAGAGTTTTCCACTATCGAACTCAAGTCGAATAAATCTTGACATATGACAGACGATGGGGTTTGACGAGTTGTCCATGACCTCCGTCCAATAGGGATCCACGATAGTAGGACTGTATCACATGTTAACTGCACCTAGAGGTTCATCATTCCATTCTGCTGGGTAGCCACTACATGCTGCTAGATGTCACTGGTGGATGGTGGGACTCATAGGGATTATCTTGATGATCGATAAACCCTAATGAGTTGAGTTGGAATCGTTCTAACCCATTGAAAGGAGTTTTCAATGATATAGTGATAGAGATCACAATATATCTCACTACCAGTCAGAATAGAACCTATGGGGTCACACACACTAGAAGTATTGACCGATCCGATGGTTGAAATCGTGATTAGGAATCACAAGAAATCAATTTGATTGATAAGAAGTTGAAGAAGGAACAAAGGGAATTAATTAATTGGACTTAAACACAAATCCTACTTCGAGTAGGATTCCTAGAGTCCTAATTGGATTAGGACTGGGAATCCTAGTTGGAGTAGGACTGGGATTCCTATTTGGAATAGGATTCCTACAATCCTAATGAGATTAGGAATTTTAAAATTGGATTCCTACTTGGAGTAGGATTCCTAAAAATCCTAATTGGATTAGGACTTCGAATTCAAATAGAGTCCTAATTGGATTAGGACTAAAATTAAACAAATCCTAATTGGATTAGGATTCCTTAAGTCTAAATTAATTAATAATCTAATAAATCAACATGACTCCTAATTGGATTAGGATTGAAGAGTTCAATTGAGTCATGGTTCATTCAAGTCCTTATTAGATTAGGACTAGCATAGATTGAACCCAATTTGGCCAATCCTAATTAGATTAGGATTAAACCATGAAAGAGGGACCTAATCCTCTTTGGAAGAGGATTAGGCTAATCAAGTAAGAGGGGCATCAGCCCCTCTCCACTTGGCTAGGGCGACATGAAGAGAGGGGGCCGGCGCCCCCTCTTGGAAAGATGTCAAGGGCTCCTAAATTGTAGGAGCCCTTCATGTCTATAAGAAAGGAGCTAGGGCCGGCGCCCTAGATGAGTGATT
This sequence comes from Phoenix dactylifera, assembly GCF_009389715.1. Lineage (NCBI taxonomy): Eukaryota > Viridiplantae > Streptophyta > Magnoliopsida > Arecales > Arecaceae > Phoenix > Phoenix dactylifera. The sequence continues at coordinate 305,778 of NW_024067846.1, forward strand.
CCTCTCTTCCCTTGGTGCCGTGGCCACCCTCTCCCTCCCTTGTTTCAGCCGACAGCAAGGAGAAGAAAAGAAGGTGCTTGACGGGTCCCTTCCTCCTCCCTCCTTGTTCCAACGCAAGACAAAGAAGAAGGCTGCAAAAGGGCTTTGATCTTCTTCCTCTTCTTCATCCTTCTTCTTCCTCCTCTCAAGTGCAATCAAGAGTTGATTGAAAGAGAGGAGATCAGCCATCAAAAGCTATCTCTGCAAGGGAGCTAGCACCCCGGTGAGATAGAGAGCTTGGATCGGATCCTGCTTCGTGTGGATACCCGTAGAGGCCGGACGTTTGAACGGCTTCAAGCGAACCCTCTTCTAAAAACCACGAATTCAGATTTGCGGTGATCATCTACCCGCGCAAGGTGAAGATTTGATCTTCCTAATAGTTTTAAAAGTTTTAATTCTTACCTAATTACGAAAGGTCTCGAAACAACGTTCATGCGATGAACGTCGAACTCGCGCATGCCGATTCCGCTGCCATCTGAAAAATTTTTGAAATATCAGCGGCATGGGCGGGTTCCCAACAGTGGTATCAGAGCCTAGGCTTCGTAGATTAAGGTAAGAATTAAATATCTAAAGGCATATTAGATCTGAAAATTAAATGATCATGCATGCTGAAAAATTCTGCATGCAGATTTTTTCAGGGGTGCTGATTTTTACATGCTGATTTTTATGTGATAAAAAGATGATTCTAATTGCATTGTTAATGGGATTACAAAGTTTAGAATCATGATTAGCATGATCAGCGACCTATGTCATGATATAATCAGTTAAGTTTCAGATCTGAAAATTATAATTGTAGCATACGGTGATGATCATAGGATTCAACCCCTTTTGGTATCAAATGTAATGACCTGCGATGTGATCTGCGATGTCATGTAATTTTTCAGATGCTTGCATGCATCTTATTTGATGTTTTGAGAGGCCTGCGTGCCTCCTAAAAGGAGATGTAAATTATTTTTATTTTTATTTTACATCTGGTTGTATTTCTGTGATGTGATGTACATCAACGATCAAGTTGAAGCAAAGGCATGAGATGAAAGGTGATCCAAGCGGTTGATGGCGATGGGATCAAGGGTTGATCAAGGATCGAATCAAGGAGGCTTGGAACCAATTCAAGAGTTGAAGACCACTTGATCAATTGATGTGCATGTGCTTGTAATACGACCTAATTAGAATCCATGATCATCACCTAGTTAAAGTTTAGCTTTAATTATTGCCGCGATTATAACTGCCTGCAATGCGCCGTTTGCATGTGATGTGAATGAGAGTCGGGTAGATAGGTCTACATGTGATGTAGCAAACCCAATTGAGACCTAAATCAAAACCTCCTCAATCAAGTCGAGAGTGAACCGACATGAGCAAGTCATATTAGATTAATTGATCTAATTGGTGTCTAGGAAAGCATGAAAGGTGGTTACTTAATTAGGACCTTACTCTCTGAGTAAGGGGAGCCTCCCACCTGCTTACCTGGCCAATTGTTCGATTACCTCTTATGAAAGGCTCAAGTTGCAAACACTAAGACCTGATTAACCAATATTAAGTCAATAGGTCTTCCACTGTAGTAGAGCTGCTAAGGCCTTTCTGATGTTGACTTGTCTCGGCTGGATACAGTGGTCAAGTTGCATTGGGGGGCTGGACCTCTCTATAGACATGAGATGTTGTAGGGTAAAGGTGGGGTTGGGCACCAATAACTGTTAGGTGAGGACCCAATGACGACTTTATTCCTACGGTTATACAGTGGGTCTGACTTAACTAAGAAATGAGACCAATAACTGTTAGGTGAGGTCTTCATGGCTTAGAGACCAAGTTGCACTGCAACATGCTTGAGAAGCATTGTACAAGAGTTGTACACTCATCCATCTATGTGTCACCAATAACTGTTAGGTGAGGTGGCATGTAAATTGGTGGGACCGCAGTACCCACTAGAAACCCTAGTCGTGTGGGATTTCCGTTTTCCTACCAGGGGAGTGTGAGGAATTCGAGAAAATAGTGGGAGTCACAATTTGTTCTAAAAGACCTTAGGACAGATTAGGATCAAGTACAAAAGTCTAACTAGAATCTTTACTCTCTGCAGATACAATGTCGGTTTCAAACCCTTTGACCCGTATTCTTGAAACCAACCGACTGACCAGAACCAATTACAAGGACTGGCTTAGAAATCTCAAAATAGTTTTGAACTGTGAGAAGATAGGCTACATACTCGATTCAGATATCCCCACATTACCAGCAAGTCCCACTGATGTTCAGCGTGAGATGCATAAAAAGTGGTTGGACGATGACATTAGAGTAAAATGCTATATGATGGCATCTATGTCTAATGAACTCCAATGCCAGCATGAAAATATAAAGACTGCTAGGGACATACTGGCACACCTGCAAGAGTTGTATGGTGAGCAAAGTCGCACAGCTCGTTTTGAAGTGTCCAAGAGGCTTTTCAAAGCGAAGATGCGCGAGGGGCAGTCTGTCCATGATCACGGTCTGACCATGATCAAGGACCTAGAGGAGCTTGAGAAGCTCGGTATGGACATGCACAAGGAATTGCAAGTGGATTTGATCCTACAGTCACTTCCTGATTCATTTGGTCAGTTTATAGTAAACTACCACATGAATAAGATTGAATGCACTAAGACTGAACTAATCAACATGTTGGTAACTGCTGAGGGAGCCTTGAAAGGTTCAAGGGGCAATGTCCTCGCTGCTGAGTTGACTTCTGGTTCCAAGAGAAAGTCTACTTGGAAGAAAAAGAAGCCTGCAAAGAAGCAGAAGAAAGACAAGAAGCCAAAGAAGGAAGTTCAAAAGAAAAAGGCTAACGACAAAGGAAAATGTTTCCACTGCAATGTCGAAGGCCACTGGAAGAGAAACTGTCCTTCATACCTCGAGAGCCTGAAGAACAAGAAAGGTGACACACCTTCAGAAGGTATAGACTTGCTCATTATTGAAACTAATCTAACGGTTTCTTCTACTTCTAGTTGGGTTATAGATTCTGGTTCTAGTGCTCATTTGTGCACTACCATGCAGGGTCTAAAGGAAAGTAGAAGGCTGGCGGAAGGTGCGGTAACCCTTCGGGTTGGCAACGGGGCAAAAGTTGCTGCTGTGGCTTTGGGCACCTACCATCTGCGACTACCGTCTGGATTTAGTTTAATACTTAGAGACTGCTATTATGTACCTGTTGCTAGCAGAAATTTGATTTCTGTTTCATGTCTAGCACAGGAAGGTCATGTTTTTACATTTGACAAAGACTGCTGTTCTATTTATTTGAGAAATAAAATAGTCGCACGTGGTTTTATGATTGACAGTCTCTACCATTTACATATGGATGTATCTGTGAATGTTACCGAGCAAGATGTGAGTGCCAAAGGATCCAAAAGATCCAGAGATGAGATAAACCAAAGATATTTGTGGCACCTCAGACTTGGCCATATTGAAGAAGATAGAATGAACAAAATGGATAAAGATGGGCTCTTAGGCTCATTGACTTCCGAGTCATATCCAGTTTGCGAGTCCTGTCTTCAAGGAAAGATGGCTAGACTGCCCTTTGTAGGACATGGGGAGAGGACCACCGAAATACTTACCCTAGTACATACAGATGTATGTGGCCCATTCGATGTGCTAGCCAGGGGACGTTATTCTTACTTCATTACCTTTACCGATGATTATTCACGGTATGGGTATGTGTATCTTATGAGACACAAGTCTGAATCCTTTGAAAAGTTCAAAGAGTTCAAAAATGAAGTAGAAAAACAAACTGAAAAACCTCTTAAGGCTCTTCGATCAGATCGGGGAGGAGAATACTTTAGTGGGGAATTCCGGGACTATCTCAAAGAAAACGGCATAGTCTCACAATGGACACCTCCGGGTACACCTCAACTCAACGGGGTGTCAGAGAGGAGAAATCGGACCCTATTGGATATGGTCAGGTCCATGATGAGCTTCACTGATTTACCTATGTTCCTTTGGGGAGATGCCTTACTCACAGCGATTTATTTATTGAATAGAGTTCCCTCTAAATCCGTTCCTACCACACCGTATGAGATATGGCATGGTAAGAAACCAAGTCTGGGTCATCTCAAGATTTGGGGGTGTCCGGCCCACGTCAAGCGACTACAGGCGGACAAGTTAGAGGCTAGGACCATAAGTGCTCGTTTTATAGGATATCCTAAAGAGTCATTAGGATACAATTTTTACGTCTCAGAGGATCACAATGTGTTTGTGAGCCGTCATGCCATCTTCTTGGAAAATCAGTTTATCCTTGATAGAGGCAGTGGGAGGAAAATTGAGCTTGAAGAGAAAGTCTCTGAAAAGCAACGAGTCATGGATCCTATAGAACCTATTCATAAGGAGCCAGTACACGATGTCCCTCAACCACCTCGTAGATCTAGTAGGGTCTCCCATCCTCCCGATAGATACTTAGGTATACTAGAAGAGGATACCGAGGAAATGTTCCTAGTGGGAGATAGGGATCACATACAGGATCCCAAAACCTACAACGAGGCGATATCTAATATCGATTCCGAGAAATGGCTGGAAGCTATGAAGTCAGAGATAGACTCCATGCATTCCAATCAAGTCTGGACCTTAGTAGATCCACCAGAAGGTATTGTACCTATTGGATGCAAATGGATCTACAAAAGGAAGATAGGTTCGGATGGAGAGGTAGAGACCTATAAGACAAGGCTTGTGGCGAAAGGGTATAGTCAGCGCGAAGGCATTGACTATCAGGAGACCTTTTCACCTGTAGCCATACTAAAATCCATCCGAACATTGCTTGCCATTGCAGCATTTCATGATTATGAAATCTGGCAGATGGATGTGAAAACTGCTTTCCTGAATGGATATCTTGATGAAGATATCTATATGGAACAACCTTTGGGTTTCACTTCCAGTGATGGAGATCACAAGGTCTGCAAGCTGCAAAGGTCCATCTATGGACTAAAGCAAGCATCTCGGAGTTGGAACACTCGTTTCGATGACGCAATCAAAACGTTTGATTTCATCAAAAACGAAGAGGAACCGTGTGTTTATAAAAAGGTTAGTGAGAGTGCTGTCATTTTTCTCGTACTGTACGTAGATGACATTCTCCTGATTGGGAATGATATTCCCATGCTAACCTCGGTCAAGGTCTGGTTGTCAAAAGAATTCTCCATGAAAGACCTTGGGGAAGCATCCTATATTTTGGGAATAAAGGTCTATAGAGATAGATCTAAAAGGATGCTTGGCCTTTCACAGAAGATGTACATAGAGGAGGTGCTGAAGAGGTTCAGCATGGAAAACTCCAAGAGGGGTCTCTTACCCCTAAGACATGGAATTCATCTCTCCAAGAAGATGTGCCCCAACACATCTAAAGAGATTCAACGCATGAGCAAGATTCCTTATGCATCGGCAATAGGAAGCCTCATGTATGCCATGCTATGTACACGACCTGATATAGCTCTTGCTGTGAGTGTCACAAGCAGATATCAGTCGAATCCAGGTGAAGAACACTGGACAGCTGTGAAGAATATTCTTAAGTACTTGAGAAGAACTAAAGATTTATTCTTGGTCTTTGGGAGAAGATCAGAGTTGAAGGTAGAAGGATGCACACATATTGATGATAGAAAGTCTACATCAGAATATGTGCAATGATGGTTCAGTAAATTGGAAGAGTTCCAAACAACTGATCATTATAGATTCTACCTTAGAAGCTGAATGTTAAGCCGTATCTAAGGGTGCAGTGGAAACCTTCTGGTTAAAAGTTAATTGCAGAGTTAGGTGTAATGTCATTAGATGCCATAACACTTTACTGCGATAACATTGGCACCATAGCACTAGCTATGGAGCCATGGTCTCATCAGAAGTCCAAGCACATAGAGCGGCGCTTCCATTTCATACGCGACTATGATGTAGAGGTGCAGAGAGTAGACTCCGCGGATAACGTGGCAGACCCGTTCACTAAGCAGCTGAGTCAGCAAAAGACTGAAGCCCACCTTGAGAAGATGGGCCTAAGATATATGACCAATTGGCTTTAGTGCAAGTGGGAGATGTTAGATGTATGCCCTAGAAGCCAATTTGGCTGACACATTGTTGATTCTAGGGACATAATTTTGTACTTGACTATTTATTATTGTATAAATAAAAGGCATCTTTTCATTCATATTATTTATGTGTCCATGAATCATCCAAGAAATTAATAAGATGATGATACATATTCTCAAGAGTTGAGAATTTGAGCCATGTATCATTGGTGATTAATTTCTAAATGCTCCTGATCAATGGATCATCACGAGGACGGTGATCGATCCGATCAGTGCACAGATCACTTTCCTTCTAGATGGACGAGACTTGAGTCCACAGTGTAGGGACACTGAAGTGATAGTGCAGGTGCTTGTTAGAGAGCAAGGGTACTGAGCGTGACCAAGACAAGAAGTCACTTGGATGTCTATCCACTCGTCAGTGACTTACTTGATGTTGCAGTAGTGTGACTGGTCCTTTGACCTGCGGTGCTTCGGCTACTCACAGTGAGGTTATTGTAGTTTGACTGCACACATACATGGTCTCTAGCCATATGGGTCCATGCAGTGTAGATTGGCTGCAGTAGGTTCACTGTAGGAGTAGGGTATGCACCTATAAGGAATCTATCGACCTTGATAGAAGAGGAGTGATCCTATGTGATTTGTTAGACTGAGTTCTAAGACCTTGGCCAGGGCAGTAAAGTGGAGAAAGAGTTTTCCACTATCGAACTCAAGTCGAATAAATCTTGACATATGACAGACGATGGGGTTTGACGAGTTGTCCATGACCTCCGTCCAATAGGGATCCACGATAGTAGGACTGTATCACATGTTAACTGCACCTAGAGGTTCATCATTCCATTCTGCTGGGTAGCCACTACATGCTGCTAGGTGTCACTGGTGGATGGTGGGACTCATAGGGATTATCTTGATGATCGATAAACCCTAATGAGTTGAGTTGGAATCGTTCTAACCCATTGAAAGGAGTTTTCAATGATATAGTGATAGAGATCACAATATATCTCACTACCAGTCAGAATAGAACCTATGGGGTCACACACACTAGAAGTATTGACCGATCCGATGGTTGAAATCGTGATTAGGAATCACAAGAAATCAATTTGATTGATAAGAAGTTGAAGAAGGAACAAAGGGAATTAATTAATTGGACTTAAACACAAATCCTACTTCGAGTAGGATTCCTAGAGTCCTAATTGGATTAGGACTGGGAATCCTAGTTGGAGTAGGACTGGGATTCCTATTTGGAATAGGATTCCTACAATCCTAATGAGATTAGGAATTTTAAAATTGGATTCCTACTTGGAGTAGGATTCCTAGAAATCCTAATTGGATTAGGACTTCGAATTCAAATAAAGTCCTAATTGGATTAGGACTAAAATTAAACAAATCCTAATTGGATTAGGATTCCTTAAGTCTAAATTAATTAATAATCTAATAAATCAACATGACTCCTAATTGGATTAGGATTGAAGAGTTCAATTGAGTCATGGTTCATTCAAGTCCTTATTAGATTAGGACTAGCATAGATTGAACCCAATTTGGCCAATCCTAATTAGATTAGGATTAAACCATGAAAGAGGGACCTAATCCTCTTTGGAAGAGGATTAGGCTAATCAAGTAAGAGGGGCATCAGCCCCTCTCCACTTGGCTAGGGCGACATGAAGAGAGGGGGCCGGCGCCCCCTCTTGGAAAGATGTCAAGGGCTCCTAAATTGTAGGAGCCCTTCATGTCTATAAGAAAGGAGCTAGGGCCGGCGCCCTAGATGAGTGATTCCTCTCTTCCCTTGGTGCCGTGGCCACCCTCTCCCTCCCTTGTTTCAGCCGACAGCAAGGAGAAGAAAAGAAGGTGCTTGACGGGTCCCTTCCTCCTCCCTCCTTGTTCCAACGCAAGACAAAGAAGAAGGCTGCAAAAGGGCTTTGATCTTCTTCCTCTTCTTCATCCTTCTTCTTCCTCCTCTCAAGTGCAATCAAGAGTTGATTGAAAGAGAGGAGATCAGCCATCAAAAGCTATCTCTGCAAGGGAGCTAGCACCCCGGTGAGATAGAGAGCTTGGATCGGATCCTGCTTCGTGTGGATACCCGTAGAGGCCGGACGTTTGAACGGCTTCAAGCGAACCCTCTTCTAAAAACCACGAATTCAGATTTGCGGTGATCATCTACCCGCGCAAGGTGAAGATTTGATCTTCCTAATAGTTTTAAAAGTTTTAATTCTTACCTAATTACGAAAGGTCTCGAAACAACGTTCATGCGATGAACGTCGAACTCGCGCATGCCGATTCCGCTGCCATCTGAAAAATTTTTGAAATATCAGCGGCATGGGCGGGTTCCCAACAGTGGTATCAGAGCCTAGGCTTCGTAGATTAAGGTAAGAATTAAATATCTAAAGGCATATTAGATCTGAAAATTAAATGATCATGCATGCTGAAAAATTCTGCATGCAGATTTTTTCAGGGGTGCTGATTTTTACATGCTGATTTTTATGTGATAAAAAGATGATTCTAATTGCATTGTTAATGGGATTACAAAGTTTAGAATCATGATTAGCATGATCAGCGACCTATGTCATGATATAATCAGTTAAGTTTCAGATCTGAAAATTATAATTGTAGCATACGGTGATGATCATAGGATTCAACCCCTTTTGGTATCAAATGTAATGACCTGCGATGTGATCTGCGATGTCATGTAATTTTTCAGATGCTTGCATGCATCTTATTTGATGTTTTGAGAGGCCTGCGTGCCTCCTAAAAGGAGATGTAAATTATTTTTATTTTTATTTTACATCTGGTTGTATTTCTGTGATGTGATGTACATCAACGATCAAGTTGAAGCAAAGGCATGAGATGAAAGGTGATCCAAGCGGTTGATGGCGATGGGATCAAGGGTTGATCAAGGATCGAATCAAGGAGGCTTGGAACCAATTCAAGAGTTGAAGACCACTTGATCAATTGATGTGCATGTGCTTGTAATACGACCTAATTAGAATCCATGATCATCACCTAGTTAAAGTTTAGCTTTAATTATTGCCGCGATTATAACTGCCTGCAATGCGCCGTTTGCATGTGATGTGAATGAGAGTCGGGTAGATAGGTCTACATGTGATGTAGCAAACCCAATTGAGACCTAAATCAAAACCTCCTCAATCAAGTCGAGAGTGAACCGACATGAGCAAGTCATATTAGATTAATTGATCTAATTGGTGTCTAGAAAAGCATGAAAGGTGGTTACTTAATTAGGACCTTACTCTCTGAGTAAGGGGAGCCTCCCACCTGCTTACCTGGCCAATTGTTCGATTACCTCTTATGAAAGGCTCAAGTTGCAAACACTAAGACCTGATTAACCAATATTAAGTCAATAGGTCTTCCACTGTAGTAGAGCTGCTAAGGCCTTTCTGATGTTGACTTGTCTCGGCTGGATACAGTGGTCAAGTTGCATTGGGGGGCTGGACCTCTCTATAGACATGAGATGTTGTAGGGTAAAGGTGGGGTTGGGCACCAATAACTGTTAGGTGAGGACCCAATGACGACTTTATTCCTACGGTTATACAGTGGGTCTGACTTAACTAAGAAATGAGACCAATAACTGTTAGGTGAGGTCTTCATGGCTTAGAGACCAAGTTGCACTGCAACATGCTTGAGAAGCATTGTACAAGAGTTGTACACTCATCCATCTATGTGTCACCAATAACTGTTAGGTGAGGTGGCATGTAAATTGGTGGGACCGCAGTACCCACTAGAAACCCTAGTCGTGTGGGATTTCCGTTTTCCTACCAGGGGAGTGTGAGGAATTCGAGAAAATAGTGGGAGTCACAATTTGTTCTAAAAGACCTTAGGACAGATTAGGATCAAGTACAAAAGTCTAACTAGAATCTTTACTCTCTGCAGATACAATGTCGGTTTCAAACCCTTTGACCCGTATTCTTGAAACCAACCGACTGACCAGAACCAATTACAAGGACTGGCTTAGAAATCTCAAAATAGTTTTGAACTGTGAGAAGATAGGCTACATACTCGATTCAGATATCCCCACATTACCAGCAAGTCCCACTGATGTTCAGCGTGAGATGCATAAAAAGTGGTTGGACGATGACATTAGAGTAAAATGCTATATGATGGCATCTATGTCTAATGAACTCCAATGCCAGCATGAAAATATAAAGACTGCTAGGGACATACTGGCACACCTGCAAGAGTTGTATGGTGAGCAAAGTCGCACAGCTCGTTTTGAAGTGTCCAAGAGGCTTTTCAAAGCGAAGATGCGCGAGGGGCAGTCTGTCCATGATCACGGTCTGACCATGATCAAGGACCTAGAGGAGCTTGAGAAGCTCGGTATGGACATGCACAAGGAATTGCAAGTGGATTTGATCCTACAGTCACTTCCTGATTCATTTGGTCAGTTTATAGTAAACTACCACATGAATAAGATTGAATACACTAAGACTGAACTAATCAACATGTTGGTAACTGCTGAGGGAGCCTTGAAAGGTTCAAGGGGCAATGTCCTCGCTGCTGAGTTGACTTCTGGTTCCAAGAGAAAGTCTACTTGGAAGAAAAAGAAGCCTGCAAAGAAGCAGAAGAAAGACAAGAAGCCAAAGAAGGAAGTTCAAAAGAAAAAGGCTAACGACAAAGGAAAATGTTTCCACTGCAATGTCGAAGGCCACTGGAAGAGAAACTGTCCTTCATACCTCGAGAGCCTGAAGAACAAGAAAGGTGACACACCTTCAGAAGGTATAGACTTGCTCATTATTGAAACTAATCTAACGGTTTCTTCTACTTCTAGTTGGGTTATAGATTCTGGTTCTAGTGCTCATTTGTGCACTATCATGCAGGGTCTAAAGGAAAGTAGAAGGCTGGCGGAAGGTGCGGTAACCCTTCGGGTTGGCAACGGGGCAAAAGTTGCTGCTGTGGCTTTGGGCACCTACCATCTGCGACTACCGTCTGGATTTAGTTTAATACTTAGAGACTGCTATTATGTACCTGTTGCTAGCAGAAATTTGATTTCTGTTTCATGTCTAGCACAGGAAGGTCATGTTTTTACATTTGACAAAGACTGCTGTTCTATTTATTTGAGAAATAAAATAGTCGCACGTGGTTTTATGATTGACAGTCTCTACCATTTACATATGGATGTATCTGTGAATGTTACCGAGCAAGATGTGAGTGCCAAAGGATCCAAAAGATCCAGAGATGAGATAAACCAAAGATATTTGTGGCACCTCAGACTTGGCCATATTGGAGAAGATAGAATGAACAAAATGGATAAAGATGGGCTCTTAGGCTCATTGACTTCCGAGTCATATCCAGTTTGCGAGTCCTGTCTTCAAGGAAAGATGGCTAGACTGCCCTTTGTAGGACATGGGGAGAGGACCACCGAAATACTTACCCTAGTACATACAGATGTATGTGGCCCATTCGATGTGCTAGCCAGGGGACGTTATTCTTACTTCATTACCTTTACCGATGATTATTCACGGTATGGGTATGTGTATCTTATGAGACACAAGTCTGAATCCTTTGAAAAGTTCAAAGAGTTCAAAAATGAAGTAGAAAAACAAACTGAAAAACCTCTTAAGGCTCTTCGATCAGATCGGGGAGGAGAATACTTTAGTGGGGAATTCCGGGACTATCTCAAAGAAAACGGCATAGTCTCACAATGGACACCTCCGGGTACACCTCAACTCAACGGGGTGTCAGAGAGGAGAAATCGGACCCTATTGGATATGGTCAGGTCCATGATGAGCTTCACTGATTTACCTATGTTCCTTTGGGGAGATGCCTTACTCACAGCGATTTATTTATTGAATAGAGTTCCCTCTAAATCCGTTCCTACCACACCGTATGAGATATGGCATGGTAAGAAACCAAGTCTGGGTCATCTCAAGATTTGGGGGTGTCCGGCCCACGTCAAGCGACTACAGGCGGACAAGTTAGAGGCTAGGACCATAAGTGCTCGTTTTATAGGATATCCTAAAGAGTCATTAGGATACAATTTTTACGTCTCAGAGGATCACAATGTGTTTGTGAGCCGTCATGCCATCTTCTTGGAAAATCAGTTTATCCTTGATAGAGGCAGTGGGAGGAAAATTGAGCTTGAAGAGAAAGTCTCTGAAAAGCAACGAGTCATGGATCCTATAGAACCTATTCATAAGGAGCCAGTACACGATGTCCCTCAACCACCTCGTAGATCTAGTAGGGTCTCCCATCCTCCCGATAGATACTTAGGTATACTAGAAGAGGATACCGAGGAAATGTTCCTAGTGGGAGATAGGGATCACATACAGGATCCCAAAACCTACAACGAGGCGATATCTAATATCGATTCCGAGAAATGGCTGGAAGCTATGAAGTCAGAGATAGACTCCATGCATTCCAATCAAGTCTGGACCTTAGTAGATCCACCAGAAGGTATTGTACCTATTGGATGCAAATGGATCTACAAAAGGAAGATAGGTTCGGATGGAGAGGTAGAGACCTATAAGGCAAGGCTTGTGGCGAAAGGGTATAGTCAGCGCGAAGGCATTGACTATCAGGAGACCTTTTCACCTGTAGCCATACTAAAATCCATCCGAACATTGCTTGCCATTGCAGCATTTCATGATTATGAAATCTGGCAGATGGATGTGAAAACTGCTTTCCTGAATGGATATCTTGATGAAGATATCTATATGGAACAACCTTTGGGTTTCACTTCCAGTGATGGAGATCACAAGGTCTGCAAGCTGCAAAGGTCCATCTATGGACTAAAGCAAGCATCTCGGAGTTGGAACACTCGTTTCGATGACGCAATCAAAACGTTTGATTTCATCAAAAACGAAGAGGAACCGTGTGTTTATAAAAAGGTTAGTGGGAGTGCTGTCATTTTTCTCGTACTGTACGTAGATGACATTCTCCTGATTGGGAATGATATTCCCATGCTAACCTCGGTCAAGGTCTGGTTGTCAAAAGAATTCTCCATGAAAGACCTTGGGGAAGCATCCTATATTTTGGGAATAAAGGTCTATAGAGATAGATCTAAAAGGATGCTTGGCCTTTCACAGAAGATGTACATAGAGGAGGTGCTGAAGAGGTTCAGCATGGAAAACTCCAAGAGGGGTCTCTTACCCCTAAGACATGGAATTCATCTCTCCAAGAAGATGTGCCCCAACACATCTAAAGAGATTCAACGCATGAGCAAGATTCCTTATGCATCGGCAATAGGAAGCCTCATGTATGCCATGCTATGTACACGACCTGATATAGCTCTTGCTGTGAGTGTCACAAGCAGATATCAGTCGAATCCAGGTGAAGAACACTGGACAGCTGTGAAGAATATTCTTAAGTACTTGAGAAGAACTAAAGATTTATTCTTGGTCTTTGGGAGAAGATCAGAGTTGAAGGTAGAAGGATGCACACATATTGATGATAGAAAGTCTACATCAGAATATGTGCAATGATGGTTCAGTAAATTGGAAGAGTTCCAAACAACTGATCATTATAGATTCTACCTTAGAAGCTGAATGTTAAGCCGTATCTAAGGGTGCAGTGGAAACCTTCTAGTTAAAAGTTAATTGCAGAGTTAGGTGTAATGTCATTAGATGCCATAACACTTTACTGCGATAACATTGGCACCATAGCACTAGCTATGGAGCCATGGTCTCATCAGAAGTCCAAGCACATAGAGCGGCGCTTCCATTTCATACGCGACTATGATGTAGAGGTGCAGAGAGTAGACTCTGCGGATAACGTGGCAGACCCGTTCACTAAGCAGCTGAGTCAGCAAAAGACTGAAGCCCACCTTGAGAAGATGGGCCTAAGATATATGACCAATTGGCTTTAGTGCAAGTGGGAGATTGTTAGATGTATGCCCTAGAAGCCAATTTGGCTGACACATTGTTGATTCTAGGGACATAATTTTGTACTTGACTATTTATTATTGTATAAATAAAAGGCATCTTTTCATTCATATTATTTATGTGTCCATGAATCGTCCAAGAAATTAATAAGATGATGATACATATTCTCAAGAGTTGAGAATTTGAGCCATGTATCATTGGTGATTAATTTCTAAATGCTCCTGATCAATGGATCATCACGAGGACGGTGATCGATCCGATCAGTGCACAGATCACTTTCCTTCTAGATGGACGAGACTTGAGTCCACAGTGTAGGGACACTGAAGTGATAGTGCAGGTGCTTGTTAGAGAGCAAGGGTACTGAGCGTGACCAAGACAAGAAGTCACTTGGATGTCTATCCACTCGTCAGTGACTTACTTGATGTTGCAGTAGTGTGACTGGTCCTTTGACCTGCGGTGCTTCGGCTACTCACAGTGAGGTTATTGTAGTTTGACTGCACACATACATGGTCTCTAGCCATATGGGTCCATGCAGTGTAGATTGGCTGCAGTAGGTTCACTGTAGGAGTAGGGTATGCACCTATAAGGAATCTATCGACCTTGATAGAAGAGGAGTGATCCTATGTGATTTGTTAGACTGAGTTCTAAGACCTTGGCCAGGGCAGTAAAGTGGAGAAAGAGTTTTCCACTATCGAACTCAAGTCGAATAAATCTTGACATATGACAGACGATGGGGTTTGACGAGTTGTCCATGACCTCCGTCCAATAGGGATCCACGATAGTAGGACTGTATCACATGTTAACTGCACCTAGAGGTTCATCATTCCATTCTGCTGGGTAGCCACTACATGCTGCTAGGTGTCACTGGTGGATGGTGGGACTCATAGGGATTATCTTGATGATCGATAAACCCTAATGAGTTGAGTTGGAATCGTTCTAACCCATTGAAAGGAGTTTTCAATGATATAGTGATAGAGATCACAATATATCTCACTACCAGTCAGAATAGAACCTATGGGGTCACACACACTAGAAGTATTGACCGATCCGATGGTTGAAATCGTGATTAGGAATCACAAGAAATCAATTTGATTGATAAGAAGTTGAAGAAGGAACAAAGGGAATTAATTAATTGGACTTAAACACAAATCCTACTTCGAGTAGGATTCCTAGAGTCCTAATTGGATTAGGACTGGGAATCCTAGTTGGAGTAGGACTGGGATTCCTATTTGGAATAGGATTCCTACAATCCTAATGAGATTAGGAATTTTAAAATTGGATTCCTACTTGGAGTAGGATTCCTAGAAATCCTAATTGGATTAGGACTTCGAATTCAAATAAAGTCCTAATTGGATTAGGACTAAAATTAAACAAATCCTAATTGGATTAGGATTCCTTAAGTCTAAATTAATTAATAATCTAATAAATCAACATGACTCCTAATTGGATTAGGATTGAAGAGTTCAATTGAGTCATGGTTCATTCAAGTCCTTATTAGATTAGGACTAGCATAGATTGAACCCAATTTGGCCAATCCTAATTAGATTAGGATTAAACCATGAAAGAGGGACCTAATCCTCTTTGGAAGAGGATTAGGCTAATCAAGTAAGAGGGGCATCAGCCCCTCTCCACTTGGCTAGGGCGACATGAAGAGAGGGGGCCGGCGCCCCCTCTTGGAAAGATGTCAAGGGCTCCTAAATTGTAGGAGCCCTTCATGTCTATAAGAAAGGAGCTAGGGCCGGCGCCCTAGATGAGTGATTCCTCTCTTCCCTTGGTGCCGTGGCCACCCTCTCCCTCCCTTGTTTCAGCCGACAGCAAGGAGAAGAAAAGAAGGTGCTTGACGGGTCCCTTCCTCCTCCCTCCTTGTTCCAACGCAAGACAAAGAAGAAGGCTGCAAAAGGGCTTTGATCTTCTTCCTCTTCTTCATCCTTCTTCTTCCTCCTCTCAAGTGCAATCAAGAGTTGATTGAAAGAGAGGAGATCAGCCATCAAAAGCTATCTCTGCAAGGGAGCTAGCACCCCGGTGAGATAGAGAGCTTGGATCGGATCCTGCTTCGTGTGGATACCCGTAGAGGCCGGACGTTTGAACGGCTTCAAGCGAACCCTCTTCTAAAAACCACGAATTCAGATTTGCGGTGATCATCTACCCGCGCAAGGTGAAGATTTGATCTTCCTAATAGTTTTAAAAGTTTTAATTCTTACCTAATTACGAAAGGTCTCGAAACAACGTTCATGCGATGAACGTCGAACTCGCGCATGCCGATTCCGCTGCCATCTGAAAAATTTTTGAAATATCAGCGGCATGGGCGGGTTCCCAACAACCTCGTGTGGATACTTGTAGAGGCCGGACGTTTGTGCGGCTACAAGGAACCAAACCACGATCATCGGTTGCGGTGTTCTTCTACCCGCACAAAGGTGAAGATGAGATCTTCATTTGAACTTTTATATTTCTGATTTTCTGGTAGTTTAACAATTCATAATTAATTATTAGATCTTAGTTTAGTCCCCATCTTAATTCAAAAGGGTTCTGAATCGTTTTGATTCAGAAAAATTTTGAAATCTACCCGATCCTGTTCCGGCGTATGCGATGCACTGGGCCCGGCATGCGGATTCCGCCGCGAACGTCGCGCCGCTGTGGGGCAATCCAGCAGCAACTGCTGCAGGTGGGACCGCGGCCGCCGCAGGCGCTGCTGTTTGGCCGCAGTGCTACCGGCTTCGGGCGGGCTTCCTCCCGAGCACTCCGTCGAGCCTCTTGCTTCATGGGAGGAGAGGAGAAGAGGAGGGGGAGGAGATCGGGAAGAGAAGTAGAAAGAAGGAGAAGAAGATTTGGGAAGGGAGGAGAAGAAAGAAAAAAAAACGAAGAAAAGGAAAGGAAAGAAAAAGAAGAAAAGAAGGGAAAAAAAAGAAAAAAAATAATAATAATTGCTATGGGCCGAGTTGGGCTTGATTCCGGCGGTGGGCTTCAAAGGAACCGGGCTTTAAAGGCCCGAGGCCGGACTGGACCCTGGTCTGAGCCTAATATTCTCAAACCCAGAATTAACTGAGCTAGAAGCTGAATCAGACCTGAATTAGAGGTTGAATCAGATCTGAACCAGAAGCTGACCCAGACTAGAACCAGAAATTGAATTAGGCCATGGGCCTGAACCAGAAATTGAATTAGGCTATGGACCCGAAAATGAAATTGAGTCCTATGGATGGGCTGTAAATGACTTTAAGATTATAAATAAATAGAAATTAAATGTGCAAGTGATATGTAATTTAATGATCTTGCTTGGTATTGGAGAATTGATATTTGGTGAGCAAATTAAAGTAAGTAACCTGTCTTAATCTTATTATGGATCATGTATCACGTTTTATAAGATGAACACATATTATTTATGCAATTTGAATTGTGTATATGAATTGTGAAAAAAGTAAGTAACCCTAATATAATCTTATGTTTTATCAAATACTTGTGAGTATTTGATTATAAAATTGTATATGATTATTTATGCTTTCACAAAATTAGGATCAAGCATGTGTTAACAAATGATTGCATGATTTTGGATAAATAGCATCCATCATGATTATTATATTATTTACACATGATTATGATGATGTAGAAAGATGTATGGAAAATAAAGTTTTCAGCATGATCATGAGTTTTATTCATCATGATGTCATCATTCACTTTCTAATGTATCTATGAGATAAGATTCATGAAAAGCATGATATAGTTTATAAACTCTCAGATTGCTATGTACGGTCCTTGCCAGCGGGTTATAGTACCTCGGCATATGGCCCTTGTCAGCGGGTTATAATAGCTTGGTTTAGACCCTGCCACTGGGGAACAATAGTTGGCAAAGATTATGGCCCTCGCCAGCGGGTTACAGTAGCTCGGCATATGGCCCTCGCCAGCGGGTTATAGTAGCTGGATTTAGACCCTGCCAACGGGAAACAATAGTTGGCAATGATTATGACCCTCGCCAACAGGTTATAGTAGCTCGGCATACGGCCCTCGCTGGCGGGTTATAATAGCTTGGCTTAGGCCCAACTAACGGGGAATTATAGTTGGTAAAGATTATGGCCCTATCACGGTAATAATAGTGACCATAACTGCACTATTATCTGAGATCACAAATTTTAAAGCATGAATTATGACAAGTACGGATTTCAAAGCATGAATAATGACAAGCACGGATTTCATAGCATGAATAATGAAAAGCACGGATTTCAAAGCATGAATTATGAAAAACACGTATTTCAAAGCGTGAATTATGAAAAGTGCGGATTTCAAAGCATGAATAATAGGAAGTATGGATTTCAAAGTATGGGATGATTGCAAAAGTTTTATGATGCATAGCCATATTTATGAAGTTGCATAAATGAACATGCATAGTTTTATGACTGGTTTGTTTATATGAAATGCTTACTTTGTTACAACTGTTTGTTTCTTAAATTAATGCACTAGTATGAAAAATATTATGCTTGATCAGATAAGATTATGCATGGTTACTTACTGAGCTTTATAGCTTATACCCATTTATTTATGTTCTTACAGATGAATAGGAGATGCTAAGAACAAGGAACATCACATGCTTCAGGGTTATGGAAAAAATGGAATATTAAATGCTGATATTTTTATAAGCTCTGTATCAATCCTTATTGATGAAATATTTGATGAGATTCATGAAATTAATTGTTCATAATTGATTTGAAGGTTTGAAGTGGCTGCATGTTATTGCGGGTAAAGGTTTGCAATAGCACGGCCGTGTCATGATCCGAATCTGGGGCGTAACTTTAGAAACCAAGATTTGATGTGGGTATGTTGGTGGGATAGGAATGAACGCATGCTGAATTGCAATTGATTTGAAACAATAATTTTGATATGTTATGACTTAAATTGGAAAAAAGTATACCTCTAGTTCTTTGAAATTACGAGTATGAAAAATTTTGGGAACAATTTTTTTTTTTTTTTGTGGGGGGTGCGGGGGAGAATGTAATACCCAACAAGAATTGGGCTTAGTCCATTTGATTGGCCCAAATGAGGAAAAGAAAAGGAAAAAAAATTGAGACATGCAAAGTGGGAGGGGAGTCTTCTTCCTCCTAAAGTCATCGGACGGAGCTCTATTTAGATCTCCTCCCATCGCCCCATCCACCCCACTGGAGATCCAGCCTTGATCGAAACTCGCCGTGGGAGTATTTCTTTGATTTTTCTCTCCAAATGCCGACCATGGATTTAGTATCAGGAAGTGGAAGTGTATGACCATGGATTTAGTTTCAGGATTACCCAAGACTTCTAGTGCAGATGATGTAGTTTAGGTGGTTTTAAATGGTGAAGTTTTCACACTTTCTATCTATCTGAGATGGCCTCAATCTTGAAAGACTTGCGAGATTATGCATAAAAAATGTTGTGAAACTTTATGGGATTCCTATAACCATTGTGGCAGACAGAGGTACCATATTTGTGTTGGAATTTGAATGAATTTTGAAAAGTTTTAAAGAGGTGTAAATAAAAAAGATTTGTAACCCCAAATTTTTAAAAGAGTTGTTGTAACATTTAAGTATTTCAAATTTCATTTGGAAGTTTCAAAAACTTCCCATTATCTTTCATTATGGCCTTAATGAGGCCATAAGTATTCAACCGTTATGGTTGGATTACACAAGGCCTATAAAAGAGCCATTCCCTGCATCTAACAAATATACAATACAAAACCCTTCTTCTTCCTCTCATTGTTTCTCTCTACCACCATTCTCTCTTTTACAATTTTCTATATTATTGGGCAACCGATATAGACTAGGTAATCTGCCTACTACAGACGTGCACTGTAGATTAGGCCCGCTGTGAGCCGTTTGGGTTGTATCTTGGAGCCGTCGCTGACCGCCAATACCTGCACGTGGGGACGCAACAACGGTTTTAGGACAGTGCGTCTTTTGGCGTGCCTCTCACACCTCACAGGCCAGATATTTTCTTACCACTATTTTATTATAATTGTTAGATTTTCTTTTTATGTGATTTAAATATTTTACAAAGCATCTTGATAGATCAACATTCTAAAACCGTTGTTATATTGTTTCATCTATATGTTTATATATTCTGCAAGATGCATAGTTGAACACTGTTTTTGTTCCTCTTTGATAGAAATCATTGCTGAATACACTTTAAATAATAATATATATATAGTTTAGCTTTAGATTCTCAATTTTGATATTAAACTGTTTAATAAAAAAATAGTTTATTGCTTAATAAAAAAAAAAGTTTACTGTTTAATTAAAAAAAACAGTTTACTGTTTTACTGTTTTAATAAAAAAAAAGTTTACTGTTTTGATCAAGAAAATAGATTACTGTTTTAATTTAAAAAAAAAAAGTTTACTGTTTTACTGTTTTAATAAAAAAAAAGTTTACTGTTTTGATCAAGAAAACAGATTACTGTTTTAATTAAAAAAAAACAGTTTACTGTTTTAATTAAAAAAACAGTTTACTGTTTTAATAAAAAAAACAGTTTACTGTTTTAACAAAAAACAGTTTACTGTTTAATCAAAAAAAAAACAGTTTACTGTTTTAATAAAAAAAAAACAGTTTACTGTTTAATAAAAAAAACAGTTTACTGTTTAATCAAAAAAAACAGTTTACTGTTTAATCAAAGAAAACAATTTACTGTTATTAAGAAAAAAAACAGTTTACTGTTTCAACAAAAAAAACAGTTTACTGTTTCAACAAAAAACAGTTTACTGTTTAATTAAAAAAACAGTTTACTGTTTTAATTAAAAAAAACAGTTTATTGTTTTAATATAAAAAATAGTTTACTGTTTTTAATTAAAAAAATAGTTTACTGCTTTAAAAAAAAAAGTTTACTGTTTTGATTTAAAAAAAAAATAGTTTTGGTGAAGATATAAGTATTAAATCTAATTGGTGACATTAGGATTGTTTTCCTTTACAATTATTAGTAAAGTTATTGTTACATAGTATATTATTAAGAGATACTCTTAGGAACATCTTGTTTAAATTTATTCATTAGTGACATTATTGTTATTATTTTTCCTCACAGTTGAATACTCTACTGCCCTATTTAAACTTTAAAAACTTAGAGTTTAAAATTTAGAATGGCAAATATGGAAGAAGCTAATAGTATTAAGCCTGAAAAATTTAGTGGACAAAATTTTTGTAGGTGGCAAAGACAACTTAAATATTGGTTGACTGTGTTAGGACTTGTATCTGCAATAGAGGAACCACGGTCTAATCAAGAGTTACCTTCACAAATGACTAATGAGCAAGTAGAGTACCACTGCTATAATAGAATACTTAGTGCTTTGTCTGACCATCTTTATGATGTATATCATGCCACTACCTCAAGTGCAAAAGAACTTTGGGATGCTTTAGAGGCTGAATATGGGATGATAGATGCTGGCATTGATCGGTTTACTGTCTCAAATTTTAATAATTATAAAATGGTAGACAATAAACTAGTGGGAGATCAAATTTATGAGTATCAAGAACTTCTGAGAGGAGTTGAGAAAAAGGGAACCAAATTTAGTGAAGATTTTAAAGTCTCATGTCTTATAGATAAGTTGCCATCATCTTGGAATGATTTTTCTAGGACCCTTAGGCATAAACAAGGAGAGTTAACCTTAACCCAAGTCATAAACTCTCTTAGAGTTGAGGAAAAACATAGAGCCAATACTAAGAAAGAGGATGAAAAGACTCCTAAGGTGAACCTAGTTGAAAATAATACTAAGAATTTTTACAAGAGAAATAATTTCCAACATAGGGGTAAGAACTTCAAGAAAAATAATAGGTTCCACAATCGTTCTAACCAAAACCAAAACTTCCAATACCGTAATAATAATAATAATAAAACATTCAAGGGCAAAGGAAGTGAGAAAAGGCTATGCTTTGTTTGTGGGAGAACTAATCACATGGCGAAAGATTGCTTCTTCAAGAAGAATGAGGAGTATAAGCCGAAGCCCAAGTCAAATCACTATCAAAGAGATCCAAAGGCTCAAGTCTATATGTTGATGGATCAAGAGAATTCAGCTGAGCCATCCTTTAGGTATAACTTTAGTTCTTCTTCTATTAATTTTACTTATGGAAATAAAGATTGGTGGTTAGATTCTGGAGCTAATGTACATATTTGTTTTGATCATGGTTATTTTAAAACTTATCAGAAATCAAGTGGAGGAAGTGTAACATTAGGTAATGACTCTGTTGCACGTGTGCTTGGAGTTGGAGACATAGATTTGAAGATGACATCTGGAAAGATCTTAACTTTGAAAGGAGTGCGACATGTTCCAGAAATCAGAAGAAATTTAGTTAGTGGGTCATCCTTAGTCCAACAAGGATACAAGGTTGTTATGGAATCCAATAAAGTTGTAATTTCAAAAAATAATGTATTTGTTGGGAAAGGATTTATTAGTGAGGGGTTGTTTAAATTAAATGTACTTTCAGAAGTTAAAGTTATCTCTTCAAGTGTTTTCAATGTTGAATCTTCTAATGTATGGCATGAACGATTGGGACATGTACACTTAAAGAAAATTAAAAGAATGATGGATCTAGATTTAGTCCCTAAATCTAATCTAAACTTTAAGCATAAATGTGAAGTGTGTGTACAAGCCAAACAACCTAAAAGGCCTTATAAGTCTGTAGAAAGAAACACTCAACTCTTAGAGCTCATACATAGTGATGTATGTGATTCGAACAGACCACCTACTAGAGCAGGAAATAAGTATTTTGTGACTTTTATAGACGATTGTTCGAAATTTTGCTATGTGTACTTAATAAAAACTAAAGATGAGGTGTTTAATAAATTCAAGATTTATAAGACCGAAGTAGAGAATCAATTAGAAAGAAAGATTAAGAAACTCAGATCCGACAGAGGAGGTGAGTATATCCTTACTAATTTTAGCATCTTCTGTGAGGAATATGGAATAGTACATGAAATAACTCCGCCATACTCTCCTCAATCTAATGGAGTAGCTGAAAGAAAGAATAGAACTTTAATGGATATGGTTAATGCGATGTTGATAAGTTCTGGACTACTTGAGAATTTATGGGGAGAAGCAATTCTTACTGCATGTTTCATATTGAATAGAGTAACTGTGAAAGATAATGATAAGACCCCTTACGAAATTTGGAAGAAAAGAACACCTAATCTTCAAATCTTGAAAGTGTGGGGGTGTTTAGCTAAAGTAGCAATCCCTGAGCCTAAGCGAAAGAAGATAGGGCCTAAAACTACAGATGCTGTCTTTATAGGGTATGCTCAAAATAGTAGTGCCAATAGATTCTTAGTTATAAACTCTGAGATTAGTGAAATTTCAAATAACACAGTTATAGAATCTAGAGATGCTACCTATTTTGAAGATATATTTCCTTATAAAAATAAAATTTCACACCAAGTAATAGATAAATCATCTACTAATGATAAACCTTCCACTAGTACAAATGCATTTAAGGAACCAGAAACACAATTAGAGTTAAGAAGGAGTAAAAGGTCTAGAATAGAGAAAAATTTTGGAGACGAATTTTATACCTTTTTAACAGAAGGAGATCCTACTACCTATAAGGAAGCTATGTCTTCTTTAGATGCTCTATTTTGGAAGGAAGCTATACAAAGTGAGATAGAGTCTATTATTCAAAATAACACTTGGGAGTTAACTAATTTACCTCCTGAAAATAAAGCTATTGGGTGTAAATGGGTGTTCAAGAAGAAGTTAAAACCTGATGGAACCATAGACAAGTACAAAGCTAGACTAGTAGCTAAAGGTTTTACACAAAAAGAAGGAATAGATTACTTTGATACATATTCACCTGTATCCAGGATAACTACGATTAGAATTTTAGTTGCTTTAGCATCAGTGCATAATCTAGTGATTCATCAAATGGATGTTAAGACTGCCTTTCTAAATGGAGATATAAATGAAGAGATATATATGGAGCAACCTGAAGGTATTGTAGTTAAAGGTCAAGAACATAAGGTCTGTAAGTTAGTTAAATCCTTGTATGGTTTAAAACAAGCTCCTAAGCAATGGCATGAGAAGTTTGATAAAGTGATCTTAGAATATGACTTTAAGATTAATGAATATGATAAGTGTGTGTATTACAAAGAGAGTAATGGAGAACATGTGATATTATGTCTTTATGGTGATGATATATTAATATTTGGGACAAATTTGGAGATAGTAAATGATGTTAAGTCTTATCTTTCTAGAAAGTTTGACATGAAGGATTTAGGAGAAGCCTATGTAATTTTAGGAATGAAGTTGGAAAGAACACCTAATGGAATTACTCTTAATCAAACCAGTACAATAGAAAAGATGTTAAAAAAATTTAATTATTTTGATTGTAAATCTATATCAATACCATATGATCTAAATGTGCATTTGAAGAAAAATAATGGTGGACCAGTATCTCAACTGAAGTACTCACAAATGATTGGATCATTGTTATACATAGCAAATAAAACTAGGCCTGATATAGCATATGCTGTTGGGAGACTTAGTAGATATACTCATAATCCTAGCAAAGATCATTGGGTTGCTTTAAAGAGAGTCTTTAAATATCTTAGAGGAACCTTGGAATACTCATTGTGTTATAAGGGATTTCCGAATGTAGTTGAAGGGTATAGTGATGCGAATTGGATAACAGACAATATGGATGTAAAGTCCACTTCAGGGTATGTATTTCTTTTGGGTGGAGCAGCAATATCTTGGGGATCTAAGAAACAAACTATTATCTCTCGCAGTACTATGGAGTCAGAACTAATAGCTTTAGATACAACTTGCTCTGAGGCTGAGTGGATTAAGAACTTGATGCTTGACATGCCTTTAGTTAATAAACCCATACCTGCCATTTCCATACATTGTGATAGTAAGGCAGTAATAGAGTTAGTAAGGCAAGCACATACCAATAAGAAAATGAATAGGCATTTGCAAGTGAGGTATAAATCAGTTAAAAGCCTATTGAATAAGAATATTGTGTCTTTGGAATTTGTAAAGTCTGAGAAAAATATAGCTGATCAGCTGACCAAAGCTCTTTCTAAGAGAGCTATCATTGACTTGTCGAGGGGGATGGGCTTAAGCCCATAAGGGAGTCACCTAGGGAGGTAACCCAACCTTTGTGATTGGAGATCCCATGAAGAAGGTTCAATGGGTAGAAACAATCCATATTGCGTGACTCATTTCAGCACTACTTTTAAGGAGAGAGTCTCCTGCTCATCCCTATGGCAATAGTGCTTTGATATGTGACATTAAGGAAGGGTATTACCCTGAATAAGCCCAAGGCAGGCATACTCCTGCAGGATACAGGTCACATGTATTCTTGGAGGACTCACCTAAATGAGAGTTGTCGTGAGGCCGCGACTGTGAGAATTGGGCTGTTCTCTAATAACTCTCATGAGAATCAAGATTCAGCGCATGGCCATAAATAGCGCTTACCCGCACCAAGTCTATATCAATACTATGTGTGTGGCATGTTAAAATCTGGTCCAAAGGGTCTAGTTCAAGACTTAGTTCACTATGATCCTTCAGGTTAGAACTGTCAACACTAAGTATAGGTTCAAGTCTGGAAGACACCTGCACCCATTGCATAGTATAAAGCTGCCCAAATTCCTCTCTATATATATGTATATGATTTTATAAAGTTTTGAAACTTGTGGGGGACTGTTGGAATTTGAATGAATTTTGAAAAGTTTTAAAGAGGTGTAAATAAAAAAGATTTGTAACCCCAAATTTTTAAAAGAGTTGTTGTAACATTTAAGTATTTCAAATTCCATTTGGAAGTTTCAAAAACTTCCCATTATCTTTCATTATGGCCTTAATGAGGCCATAAGTATTCAACCGTTATGGTTGGATTACACAAGGCCTATAAAAGAGCCATTCCCTGCATCTAACAAATATACAATACAAAACCCTTCTTCTTCCTCTCATTGTTTCTCTCTACCACCATTCTTTCTTTTACAATTTTCTATATTATTGGGCAACCGATATAGACTAGGTAATCTGCCTACTACAGACGTGCACTGTAGATTAGGCCCGCTGTGAGCCGTTTGGGTTGTATCTTGGAGTCGTCGCTGACCGCCAATACCTGCACGTGGGGAGGCAACAACGGTTTTAGGACAGTGCGTCTTTTGGCGTGCCTCTCACACCTCACAGGCCAGATATTTTCTTACCACTATTTTATTATAATTGTTAGATTTTCTTTTTATGTGATTTAAATATTTTACAAAGCATCTTGATAGATCAACAATTTGTATCACAATTTTGAAAAAACTTGAACAAGGCTTTAGGGACTAAGCTAAACTTCAGTGCTGCTTTCCCCCAAAGACCTATCTTCAATTGGAAAGACCTATTTGAATCTTGAAAGATAAGTTAAGGGCTTGTATTATTGATCTGAAAGATTCATTAGGTGAACATACTCCTCATGGTGGGATTTTCCTATAAAATAGTTACAAGGCTAACATCCATATGGCACCTTATGAGGCATTATATAGCCGAAAGTGTCGATTTTTTACCTGTTGGGATGATGTTGGGGAGAAAAGGTTATTAAGGCATGAGTTTGTATAACAAATGGTGAAAAAGGTTTGGCTAATCATAGAAGGATTTCCTGTAGCTCGCATTAGATAGAAAAGCTTTGTGGATGAGAGGAAACAGAAACTATAGTTTCTGGTGGGTGATCATTTGAGCAAATGAGTCCCAAGTCTGTAAATCCATTTGAGATATTCAAGAGAGTTGGTGAGGTAGCTTATAGAGTTCCTTTGCCACCTACGCTAGCTATTGTGCATGATCTTTTCTATGTTTTTGTGGTGAGGAAACCCAAGCCATGTTATGGATCTTGGACCTTCATATCTTAGAGAGGACTTGGCATGTGAGGAGCACCCTTTGAGGATTGTGGACAAGGACTAGGTGTTGCCGTGTCATACCATTTGATATGTCAAGTTGCAAAAATGACCATTCTAAGAAGGGTTACTTGGGATCTAGAGGATGAAAAGAGGCATAAATGCCCCAAAATTTTTGAAGACTCGGGTATGTCAATTTCAAGGACGAAACTTTTTTAGGGGGTGGATGTAATACATGAAAACTTTAGTATAATATATCTATATATAAGAAAGTATATAAGTTGCACCTCTAAACCAGTGAACCACCAAAAGGATTGCTGATGGATTTCATTAATTAGAACTAGTATTGGAAGAAGATATTTGTTATTTATCAACTAAGAACTCTGTCCATTCCCTTCTTGATTAACAGGGTAGGATTATAGTAATATTAGAACTTGAATGCAATTGTGGGTATGAAATAGACTGTATCACTCTTAGTCCTTTTGAGAATGTTGTCCAAGGATAGGACATAACATAGATGTAGCTTGCAAAACCTAGAATAGGATCCAAAGGAACCAAAAATGTTACAGGAAAACAGGATAGATCAAGTGGGTAATTCACAGGTGTTAAATAATTGCTATTTGGACTACAACATCCAGTTTGGCCTAAGTTGCTACATTAGAAAATATTAGATGGAGACTAGAACTTGGGCTTCTTGTTAGCATTCAAATCAAATATAATGAACTTTCACATAACGCACCCTCAAAATGTTCTTTAGAAATCTAAAGCTTTGATGTCATCATATGCATGCTTTTGAACTAACACTAAAATTCTGATCTCATCTGCCTGGATTTCTCTTAGCATATAGGTGTAACCAAATCAAATTTTATACTTTCTTGGATCAAGTGAAGGTTATTCATTGGGCAAGGCCAATTCTAATTTGAATTTGGTAGGCCTAGCTGCTCAATAAAATATTGTACAGTTAAATTGGGGGTTGAATAGTTAATAACAATTTTTGTTTCAATACTAAATTGAGGTTGTGAAACAAAAAAAAGAGAATAAAAAATTCATACAATAATACAATGATGTAAATACACACATGCTATATATGTGAAAATTATGGTTTCAAATCCTAATGGGATGTCCTAAGGGATGATAGGATGTGTTACTGTCATAAGTATTAGGATAGGACCGTCTCACCATCATCCCAACATCCTGATTAATATATCTTAATGGGTCATCCCCTGTCTCAAGTATCAAGACAAGGTGAGATGGTAGTGCATCTCTTATCATGGAAAAAAACAAGATAAATATTGGTGAAAATAATTAATAGCTATAAACAGTCTAAATAGAGGTGATCATAGATGACGAAGAAAAAGAACCTACAGCAAACAATAGCAGCTGCTCTTTTCCCGCCATGCTTGTTTGGATGGACACTCCTCCCTCTCCAATCCACATATT
This sequence comes from Phoenix dactylifera, assembly GCF_009389715.1. NCBI lineage: Eukaryota > Viridiplantae > Streptophyta > Magnoliopsida > Arecales > Arecaceae > Phoenix > Phoenix dactylifera. The sequence goes on from NW_024067846.1 coordinate 333,899, forward strand.
CACCATGGTCTACGTTCATTTCCTTCACCATAGTCAAAAAGGAAAAGGAATTAAAAGAATTTTCAACTAAAAAAATAGACACAGAAAGATGGATGGATAGATAGATAAATAAACATATAGATAAATAGATAAATATACATCCGCACAAATCCAAGATACTAAGTTGTACATATCTAGTGAAAAATAGTGTGGCAATCTAATATTAAGCTTCAACACAAAAAAAAGAGAAAATATCAAATAGTAAAAGGTTGATTTTTACTTTAAGATAATCAAATCTAGAATCTCAATTTTCCTTAAACCATAAGAGTCCTTTATTTGCTTTTGTGAATCAAACCAAATAGAACATATTTTTATTATTCAAAATTTGAGATTTTGAAAAATCAAAATATAAACAAACGTTCATCTCCATCGTAAAAATCAAATGACATGTCTCAGATAAAGAACACCAAACGTTTCATGATTTGCCATAGAGATACAAGAAGAGCATATATATATAAACGTATGCATAAACTATACCATGATGGACTGTAGTTGAAGGAGACGGCTAACTTTCCTCGCCGAGGACTTGACAAGAAGCGTAGGTGAAGGGGGGCAAAAGAGAGATGGTAGATGAAGTCAGAGAAGAGTGATGCTAATGTTCTCCACCTAACCTGTTAAGGTACCAGAAAGAGGAATTTTCTGAATAGATGAGGTGGATTGATTGCCACATGAAACAATTGCAGGGGTCAAATATATAAAGGTGGGGAAAGGGGTATAAAAGTGGCTCCAAGCAATAAATTCTGACATGCTCATCGTTATCTCTTTAAATATGCAGAACGATATTTGGCATTCATTCAATAGAATAATATTTTTTCTTTTATACTTTTTGATACCCATAAGATGTTATATTGATCGATGTTCCTCCCACATAGGTTCTAGGTTTTAGGCTGCTCGTGAGCAATGGATTTTCAAATTTGAAATATTCAAAAAAATAAGAAAGGGAAATGAATGGGAGACCACAAGGCATGTGGTGAGAAATACATTTTGGTTATAATAGCTTTCCTACTTTTATCTATGCATGATAATATTAGATAGTACTCAATTTTATGTCATGTCCTAATGCTCAAATTTTCATTTCTATGACAATATTGCCATCAACAACATGAAAGTGAATTTTTCCACCTTAACCCCTTACATTTCACTTTATAATTATACTAGATGGTTTGCATATAGCACCCAATAAATTATAATTCACAAATAAACCCTTTAAAATGTAAACAGCCATGGACAACATTTTCACTCTATCGTTTGGCCTTTCAAAATGTGGTACTTATTTTTGAAATCATATACATGCTGGTATACTCATGCAAATAAACCATATAAATAACACCCTATTGATCTTAAGTAAAGTCAATTAGAATGTGTAAACTATTCTCAGTCCTCATGATTTGTACATTGTTTTTGTTTTCTTCTTCACCTTTTTTCCTCTGTGGAACTACCAAAAAAAATCTTAAGTCAATTGGTTATATAATTTTACTTTAGTTAGGTAGAATGTATCTTTGTTTTATAACATATATAAAAGGTTTAAATTTTGGTATTGGTTAGATGCTGATTCAAAATAGTACAGATACACACCGTTCAAAGACACGATAAAGTAGTTGGTGATAACAATGAAATAGGCACATTTTTTGTGTTTGTTGCCCACAAATGTTACTGGCTTTGTGCCAGTATATGGACAAACAAGCAATCATTTGTTTTTCACATAAACTAAAGAAGGAAAAGTTAATTAACTTGAATAATGCACATGTTTAAAAGAAGTGAAGACAAAAAAATGCAACTAATTACATGTAAACATTAACTTGAATAAATAGTGATTTGATTAATATTTTAAATCCTCAATGCATGGAGGGTGTCCCAGTCGTCTCATGTTACTCTTGTGAGAAAATAGGACATGGATGGGGTCGGAACCTAGAAATCTATATACATAGTGAAAGAAGATGAAATTGAAAGAAAAAAAGGAAGGAAATAAGAAGAAAAGGTAAAAAAAAGAGAAAGGAGTGAAAGAAGAAAAATTAGGAAAGAAAGGAAGGGATAAGAAAAGAAAGAAAGAAAAAAAGAAAATAAGGAATGGAGACCAAAAAAAAGAAAGGAAAGAAAGAAAGAAGAAAGTAAAAGAAAAAAGAAAGAAAAAGAAACAAATTGAGAAACAAAGAAATAAAGGAAAAAGAAGAGAGAGAGAGGGAGGATACCTATCATGACGCATGGCTAGGACAAGGAGGGAATAGTGAGGCATGCCATTGCGAAGAAATTGGGGCATACTCTTCCCATGAGATTTAAAATCTTGGTTTTAGTTAGGTTGAATTTAAAAGTACGCTGGTTTTCTACATGTGTTCACATGGTCCTAAATGCAACAAAAATTAATGCAATGACAACAATACTATTATAGCATTTATACACCTATTATGTTGACATGCTCCCTTATTTTCCAAAGTTGACTATTATTTTATTTTTGATATTTATTTTACATAGAGATTAATACAAGCCGGATCAAAATTAGGTTTGATAAAATTTGTCTCAAAACTAGTTTTGAGTCTCAACTTTAGGATCAAGCTTAATTCATTTCCTATTTGATTAAACATAATTGAGGAGAGCCAATCATTAAGCTATTTCAGATGGATAATATTCTTAACTAGAATTAAACAAAGCTTGAAATTCAAGGTTCGACCTTTCTTTTTTTTCCAATCTTTGTCTTCTATGGCTTCCTTCTTACTCTCTTATCTATGAAATGTGCTACTATTGCCATTGATCCAAGTTCTTATACTACTAATATGAAAAGCTCCTAAAATACCCTATTAATGCCTTTTAACTTTTAAATTTAACTTACAATAGCATTTCAAATAAAGCTACTATGAAAGATTGACTTTCCAAACATTATAATTGTTTTAAATTTCATTCATAAGAAATTTTTTATTTTGCGTGAATAATTCTTTTTTCTAGAAATGTGCAACTAGAACCAATTAATGGAATTGGTATCATTAACTTATTGTATTTTTTATTGGTCAGTTGTTTAAGTTTTGAACATGCTTAAATAATGAGGCAATAATATAACTGGGAAAATAGTTTCTTAACTATTTTAAGTTAATAGTGGTTAGTTATGGTCCACAATCATTAGATCATGACAAATATATGGACAAAATGTCACTAAAGCAATGTGCTAGACTTTTTTATGAAATTATTTAGAGACTCCCTAAAGATCCTTCCTTATTTATAGATAACACTTTAATGCTAGACCAATAAACTGATAATTTTGAAGTAGAAACTACTCTATCTTAGTCACTAGTCTACAATAATCATATTTAAAAGGGGCCCTATTGTTGAACGTACCACACTATAGGATGAGTTAGGGAACCCCATTATCTGACCTACCATACTATAGGAAGAGCCCAATGAGCATGAAGAACTGAAGTAGTAGGTTGAAGGGTAGTTGTGAAAATGTTCCATTTAGAAAAAGCCTCAACCCATGTGGACTTCCTACTTTACTCACCCACAAGAAGGATAGATCTTGTAGAGTTCACACTGGATATTGAGCTAGAAAAAAATCACAGTCAAGTATTGATTTTCAAACTAAGATTCGATGAAATGCATGATATACTAGCCATCTCAGCCATCTTCTCAAAGATTGCTCTAAGGAGTAGATATCACCAAATCAGCATAAGGCCTATAGATGAAAGTGTTGGGAACCCTAGTGATCGCATGCATATATTTTTATATGATTTTACAGCGGAAGCATGAATTAAACTATTTAATTCCTATGCATGCTAGATATCATATCTCTACAACAAAAATAGATTCAGGACTTTAAACATTTATCCTAAATAAGTATGCATGATTCTACATCTAACATGTAGTCATGCAGAATTTTAGCAACCTAGTTGATTTCTAATCCTAATTTCTAATGAAATCAGATCTCATACCTTTTTTACTTTGAGAACTTTGATGATGCCTTGATCACCTTGTGTAGCCGCACACGCGTCCGGCCTCTACGGATAGTCCATGCGACGCTTTAGAAAGATCCACAACTGTAAGAGTGCTAGCTCTCGCAGAGGTGCTGCAGTGGCTGAACTTTTTTCCTCGAAGCACTCAACTTTTAATTCTTCTTCGAGAGGATGAAGGATGGAGATGAAGGAGAAGAAGGAGAGAGGACGACTGCTCTCAGAATTTCTTTCAGAATTTAGAACTCTTTTTAAAGACCATATCTTTCAAACCCTAGGCGTGGGGGTCTTTTTATAGCCAAAAGACCCCCCACGCCTCACACCTATTTTAGCCAACGAATTTGGCTGATAAAATTTTCAAAAAATTCTGGTGAATCGGCAGCTAAGTGATGAACAAATTCTATTTCAATTTTGTGCCATGAATCACTAAAAATTAGGGGGTTTATACACCCCAAACTTTAGCTGCACACCACCCTACTTGATGCGCCATGCAGTCCCTACAAATTAAGAATTTGATTCCTATCTTTTTAGGAAGATTTGAAAAATAGCAGCATGCCTCCTCTTTCCTCATGCCAAAAATTAGCCAAAAATAAAGAGGATAGGCACCACTAATTTTAGGGACTATGATGAGATGTATTTCTTCTTCAAGAAAGAAAGCTAGGGTCCTAAAATTTAGAGATTCTTCTTCTTATCAATTTTTGAATTTTTGAACTTAGAATCCTCATCAAATAAGAACTTTTAATAGGCTCGGGTCAAGCCCAATCCAATTAGATCAACTCCGATTAATTGGATCGAGCCTAATTAACTCGGATCGAACCCAATCCAACTAGGTCAAACCCTGATTTAGCCCAAATTAAATTTTATTCAATTTGGCTTTAAGCTCAATCATTCAATCAATTGAGTTCATTAACAATCTAATTGCTAATTAATTCTTTAATAATTCAATAAATATTTTACTGCAACTTTTGTTTAGGGTAATTTGTCAATCGAATTGACCGATGTATCCCTGGATGATTCTTAATCGTCGATCAGCTATTTGATCAACCTAAAAACTTCTATGCGTGTGAGCCCATAGGTTCGAACCTAAGTCGGTAGCACAAGAACGACTTTTTGTACTAATCGAAGTGATCCTCTAGCAATGGTACCCGACATCCGGATAGGCCGAATAATCGCAAAGCAATATTCTGGAACCCTTGGACTATAGTTACCGTATAATTAATCCCTATGACTCCAAATGCCTAGGATAATATCAGAGTTCTGTCAACTCTTTAAACAGTGCATCCAAAATGTGTTTCAACTTTACAAATTCTGTGACTCCTCACAAGGATTATCATGGCTAAGGTTTTGCTAAATTAAACACAAGGGCATTATCTCCTATCACCAGGAGGGGTTAATTCCATCTTAACTCATGCACCGACTTTCATTATAGTAACATCATTCATAATGATTTCATAATAACTCTTTTTTATTAAAATTTCAAAACCATTCTTGGCCAAAAGGCCTACAGAAATAACATTCAATAAAAATGTCGGACAAAAGTGACAATCACTCAAGATAATTACATAAGAATTGAAAACTAATTTGAGAGTTCCTAAAGCTAGAACTGGAACTGATCTTCCATCTCTAACGTTCAGAAATCTTTCGCTGTCTCCAAATATCTCATTGACCTGAAGTCCCTGCAACAAATTGCAAATATTAAACGAACTTTCAGTATCTAATACCCAGGTCGAATTATTACTGTTACGGGGGAATTTAGCCACCATGCCCCACGTGACCGGCACGCGCGCCCAGGAAGACTACGGCAGTCCCTTGATCCAGCAATCCGACCCCGAGTCGGATATCTTCGGCTCCGCAGCCCGACCCCGAGTCGGCTGCCCCTTGATCCAGCAATCCGACCCTGAGTCGGATATCTTCGGCTCCGCAGCCCGACCCCGAGTCGGCTGCCCCCTGATCCAGTCATCCGACCCCGAGTCGGCAATCTCTCGACAACAACAGACTGTTCCTCTGAGGCACGCCGCGGCCCCCTGCTCCACTACTCCCTGCAACGGCCGAATCCGGCGCTGCCCCACGATCCCCTGTAACAGCCGTACGAAGCGGAGCTCCACTATGCCCTGCCAGGGCCGTACCCAGCGCTGCCCCACGACGCCCTGTAACGGCCATGTCAGTGGCAGCCCCATCGTGCCACACGATGACGAATCCCCGGAAAAACCCCCCAACCTGATATATATGGGGCTGGGGGGGAGGGCGAAAGAAGGTTTTCCAGAGTATTCTCTTATCCGTTACTACTATCTCTCCTTCTCCTTCAATCTCCTCTGACTTGATCGTCGGAGGGCCCCCACTACCCCAGTGGTGGTGCGAGGCTTGCCTGCAGGTTTCCCGGTGGAAGGTGGAGCGCAATCAACCCAACTCCAAGGGAACCCCGTTCACACCGCTGTACCAATCGTTCTCGGTTTGGACCACCAGCAACAGTTGGCGCTAGAGGAAGGGCCCGGATCTCAGAGCGATCGTAATGGCACGGCGAGGTGGTCGTGGAGCTTCCAATGCTTCCGGTCGCGGGGCCTCTCGCGCCACTGGCCGGGAGGCCGCTGCATCTCCAACACGCTCTCAGCAACACTCCACCGCCCCACCGCCCATTCAGATGGTCGAAGCCGCCCAGTTCGACCAGCTAACCCAGTAGGTTCGCACCCTCGCGGAGGCGGTGCAGAATCTGCAGGGTGCGATGTCCCGGGCGCCGCAGCAGGCTCAGGAGCCGCCGCTGCCTGAGCGTTCGCCTGTCCTCCTTAACCCGCATTCCTTCCTCTCCCATGGGGAGGAGCGCCGACGCGAGGAGGATTCTCGAGCACGCTCCATTCTGCCGGGACCTTCCCACCGGAGCTGCGCGGGGTACGAGAGGCGGGCCCGGGCGCGTTCCCAGATCCCCCAGTCCTCGAGGAACCCGCGCTCCGGCCGATCCCCCTCTCGCCGCTCCTTGTCTCCCACCCACCAGTCGCGTTCCCTGGACCGGCGGGTGGACGATCTCCACCGACTACTCCAGGTCCTGAAGGGCCATTCCAAAGATCCCTTCGCCGACTTAGAGATCTCCTCCCAGCCGGCGCTCGCCTCGAGGATCCTGCGGACCCCGAACCCGCCGGGGTTCAAAATGCCGGCGATCGAGCCCTATGATGGGGCGGCGGACCCGCGGGATCACGTCGAGAGTTTCAGGACCCTTATGCTCCTCCACGGAGCATCAGATCCCCTTCTCTGCAAGGCTTTTCCGGCAACCCTCCGTGGCCCGGCGAGGGCATGGTTCGCCGGGCTGGAGGCTGACTCAATCCGGTCCTTCGACCAGTTCACTCGCCTCTTCATCACTCATTTCGCCGTCAGTAGCCGGCGGCGACTGGTCTCCGACTCCCTCTTTGATGTCCGGCAAAACGAGGGAGAAAGCCTGCGGGATTATCTTACCCGCTTCAACAGGGCTACGCTGGAGGTCCGGAACCTGAGTCAGGAGGTGGCTCTTTCAGCCCTGAAGCGTGGCTTCCGGAAGGGCAGACTCACCTTCTCCCTGGACAAACGCCTGCCGCGGAGCTTCCCAGAGCTGTTGTCCCGGGCGAACCAGTATGCGGACGCCGAGGAGGCGGCCGCCCACCGGAGCAAGGAGGCCGCCGAGATCCCACAAAAGCTTGGGAAGAAAAGGCGGAAAGAGGCACGCCAGAGGAGGAGCCCGATGCCCCAGCGTCGGCGCAGAAGCCTGTCGCCGGCGAAGAACCACGGCGCCCCACGCCCTCGTTCTCTGCCCCGACGTTTCAACCGGTACACCCCTCTCCTGACTCCCCGGGCCCAGATCCTTATGGAGATCAAGGGGCGGGAGGACCTCCCGGCCCCGAGACAGATACGAAGGATCCCTGGAAAGAGGCCCTCCCGGGGTACTGTGAGTACCACCGAGATCACGGCCACGACACAGAGGACTGCTTCCAGCTTTGGGACGAGATCGAGGCTCTTATCCGTCGGGGGCGTCTCGGTCGGTATGTGAGCGACCGGCGTCCCCCCGCAGACCCGCGTCCGGCAGACCCGGCTCCTCCGGAGCCTCGGAAGCAGAATCGACCCGTTGCGGGCGTGATCCACACTATCACTGGGGGCTGCTCTCGGCCCGTGAGGAACGCAGGGGGCTCGACGGAAGCGTCAGGGACGGCCGTCGTAAAGAGGCAGAGGGTCGGCAATGTAATCACCTTTTCTGATGAGGATGTAAAGGGGGTTCAGATTTCCCACGATGACGCCATGGTGATCTCCCTCACTATGGCAAACTATGATGTAAGACGTGTTCTTTCGGATAGTTGAAGCTCAGCTGATATTTTGTTTTACGAGGCCTTCCAAAAGATGAGCTTGTCCAGACAGTTGTTGCACAAAGTGTCCACCCCCCTCGTAGGATTCACCGGTGACGCAGTCCCGGCGGAAGGTGTCGTTGAGCTGCCTGTGACTGCGGGCGTCGCACCCGCAGAAGCCACGGTGCGACTCGGGTTCTTGGTCGTCCGCATCCCCTCGGCCTACAACGCTATCCTCGGGCGACCCGGGCTGAACGCCCTTCGCGCGGTGGTCTCCACGTACCACTTGCTCATGCGGTTCCCCACGGCGGTCGGAATCGGAGAGGTCCGAGGTGACCAACCGACCGCACGGCAATGTTTTCTAGCAACCCTCAAAGGGAAGAAGCCCGTGGAAGCCCTAAGCGTCGAGTCCCTTGATGCCAGAGACGAGGTGGCCTTACGGCACGGGGAGCCGGCCGAGGGAGCGGTAGAAGTCCCCCTTGAGGAAGGCCACCCCGACCGGGCGGTCCGGGTCGGCGCCAATCTCGACCCGGGAGCTCGGGCCCGGTTGGTGGAATTCCTCCGAGCCAATGCCGATGTATTTGCCTGGTCGGCGGCCGATGTACCTGGGATCGACCCGGAGGTCATTTCTCACGCCCTCAACGTCGACCCGACCCACCGACCAATAAAGCAGAAGAAGAGACACTGCGCCCCGGATCGGATCCGGGTGGTCGACCAGGAGGTAGACAAGCTCTTGGAGGCAGGATTCATAAGGGAGGTAAGCTACCCCGAGTGGCTGGCAAATGTTGTACTTGTCCGGAAGGCGAGCGGGAAGTGGAGGATGTGCATCGACTATACCGACCTGAACAAGGCGTGCCCTAAGGATAGCTTTCCGCTTCCGCGAATAGACCAACTGGTCGACGCGACTTCCGGATATCAGCTGCTGTCTTTCATGGACGCCTTCTCCGGTTACAACCAGATAGTGATGGCCCCACAGGACGAGGAGAAAACTGCCTTTATAACAGACCGGGGGCTGTACTGCTACAAGGTAATGCCCTTCGGTCTGAAGAACGCTGGCGCCACTTACCAGCGCCTCGTCAACAAAATCTTCAAAGAGCAAATCGGCCGGAACATGGAGGTGTACGTGGACGATATGCTGGTGAAGAGCCGCCATGCAGACCAGCACATCGCGGATTTGGAGGAGACTTTCACCACCTTGCGGAAGTTTCGCATGAAGCTGAACCCAGCGAAGTGCGCCTTCGGCGCTTCGGCCGGGAGGTTCCTCGGTTTCATTGTCAACCAGCGGGGTATCGAAGCCAACCCAGACAAAATCAAGGCCATCCAAGGTATGTCCCCTCCGACCAAAGTAAAGGAGGTTCAGGAGCTCGCTGGAAGGGTCGCCGCGCTTGGACGATTTGTGGCAAAATCGGCCGAACGCTGCCAACCATTCTTCAAGGTGTTAAAACGCCCGAAAGACTTCCTCTGGACGGCCGAATGTCAAGCAGCATTCGACCAGCTCAAGGAATACCTGGCGTCTCCTCCCCTACTGTCCAAGCCGCAAGAAGGGGAGATGCTCTACCTCTATCTGGCGGTCTCCCCAACCGCGGTCAGTGCGGTGCTGGTTCGGGAAGAGGCAAAGCTCCAGAAGCCTGTGTACTACATCAGCCGGGTCCTACGGGATGCCGAGATGCGGTACACGAAGGCTGAAAAGATCGCCTTCGCGCTGCTGACCGCGACCAGAAGGCTTCGCCCCTATTTCTAGGCTCATTCAGTCACCCTCTTAACCGATCAACCACTACGGCAGATCCTCAGCAACCCCGAGAATGCGGGACGACTGGTGAAGTGGGCAGTAGAACTCGGTGAGTTCGACATCCGCTACCAGCCTCGACCCGCCATCAAGGCCCAGGTGCTCGCGGACTTCCTCGTTGAGTGCACGGTGCAGGAGGCGGAACCTAAACCGCCAGAAACGCCCAGCCTCGACCTCCCGATTTGGACGCTTCACATCGATGGATCGTCGAACCCCGAGGGTGGAGGGGCCGGGCTGGTCCTTACCAGTCCTGATGGAGTGATAGCCGAGTATGCCTTGAGGTTTGGATTTCCAGTGACCAACAACAAGGCGGAGTACGAGGCCCTAGTCACGGGACTCGAACTCACCAGAGAGCTCGACATTCGGCGTTTGAAGGTCTTCACCGACTCCCAGCTGGTGGTCGGGCAGGTTCGTGGGGAGTTCGAGGCCCGGAGCCCGACCATGCAGAACTACGTCCGGAAGGTGTAAGCACTCATTCCCGACCTCGGCAGTGTCGACATTCAGCAGGTCCCCAGAAGCGAAAATGCCAGGGCCGACAGGTTGTCCCGCTTGGTGGGCACAGAGGCCCACAACTTGTCGAGGGCAATCTACCTGGAGACCCTGGATGCCCCGAGCATCGGTGAGGCTGGGGCGGTGATGGCGATTGATCCGGAGCCGTCTTGGATGGACCCGCTCGTCGCCTACCTCGCCGAAGGGATCCTCCCTGAAGACGAAGATCAAGCTCGGCGACTTGTCAAGAAGTCCGCCCACTACGTACTCTATGAAGGGAGGCTGTATCGGACCTCGTTCACCGCCCCCCTCTTAAGGTGCCTCCGCCCCTCGGAGGCGGCCTACGTCCTCGGCGAAGTCCATGAGGGCGTCTGCGGATCGCACTTGGGGGCTAGGTCCTTAGCGCACAAGATCATGAGGCAAGGCTATTATTGGCCTACCTTGTTGGAGGACTCGAAGGATCACGTACGGAAATGCGACGCCTGCCAGTGCCACGCCAATGTCCAGAGAGTCCCTTCTGTCTCCTTGGCACCAATCACCGCGCCCTGGCCCTTCGCACAGTGGGGAATGGATATCCTCGGACCATTCCCCGTCGCTTCAGCCCAGCGGAAATTTTTGATTGTTGCAATCGACTACTTCACCAAGTGGGTGGAGGCAGAGCCGCTGGCCACTATCACGGAGGCGCAAGTCCGGAAGTTCGTGAAGAAAAACATCATTGTCCGATTTGGGGTACCTCGGGTCCTCATCTCGGATAATGGTCGACAGTTCGACAACAAGCATTTCCGTGACTTCTGCGAGGAGTTCGGGATCGAGCATCGGTTCACATCTGTGTCGCATCCCCAAACCAACGGTGAGGCCGAGGTCACAAATCGGACAATCCTCCAAGGAATCAAGGCGCGAATCGGTCGGACGGGGCAAGCTTGGGTCGAAGAACTCGAGAATGTCCTTTGGGCGTATCGGACCACGCATCGGACCCCTACCGGGGAGACGCCTTTCAGCCTAACCTATGGCACGGAAGCGGTTGTTCCCGTGGAGCTCGGACTCCCCTCGCCCCGGGTCGCCGCGCACCGACCCGAGGCCAATTCGGAGCAACTCCGAGGGAACCTGGACCTCTTGGAAGAAGCAAGAGAAATGGCGCAGGTTTGGATGGCGATGTATCAGCGGAGGGTGGCCCGATATTATAACTCCAAGGTCCGACCGAAACTTTTCAGAATCGGAGATCTGGTGCTAAGGCGAGCCAAAGCATCTCAACCCGCGGAAGGTGGAAAGCTGGCGCCAAATTGGGAAGGCCCGTATAGGGTTCGCTGGGTAAACCGACCTGGCTCCTACCAGTTGGAGGCCCTAGATGGTCGAGAAATTCCGAGGAGCTGGAATTCCGCCAACCTGCGGGTATATCACCAGTAGAGCGACAAAGCCAGGAAGACAGTTCGAAAAATGTACAATTCTTTTCATTTCAATAATTCCTGGTTACAACGGTGTGTTCGTGTGATTACAAAGAATTCCCAGAGGGGAATTGGGGAGTAAAGAAAACAAGGAAGGGGTGGAGACTCCATGGAGCTGAAGATCTGGGACCCCGAACCCTCCATCCGAAGCAGCTGCAATCCCAACGGGCGTGGGTGCTTCTCCCCGGAGGCGCCATCCACGCCTCACGCAAAGGACGAAGAGCCGGCGCGGACGAAGAAGAAGTGGACGAATGAGGAGTTCCCGCTGCCTCCAGAGAAACGCTACCTCCAAGGGATATTCCGGTCCTCCCCAGGAGAAGGGGAGGGGAGGAATACAAGGGAGAAGAGCGCGAGGAGGCGCGATCCCGGATGAAGCGTCTGGCGCAGAGCTCAATCGGGAGGCGGGGCTGAAAGGAGGGGGGATGTGATCCCGGATGAAACGCCTAGAGCGGAGTTCCGCCGGGGAGAACCTCCTTGTTGATCCTAGATGAAACGGCTAGTTGGCGGAAGTCGCGAGGGGCGCGCCTCCCGTTCCTCCGGCGGGGGTTTTCCAGCCACACGCCGGAGAGGAGGTCCACGATCCATGGTAACCTGAATAGCTCCGGCTTGGCAGGCTCCACCGCGCCTGCACTTATATTTATAGCCAAACTGTGGCCCCCCGGTCGTTCCGATGCGGGTGGCTCCAATAAAGGCGGGCGCACCGAATCCGGAGCCGTTCCAGCTCTCGAGGCGTATCCTCCCACGATCTCCTAAGCGTCGTTCTCCTTAATTGCATTCTTCATGCAGAACACTCCGGGCGGTGTGTATCCCACGGCCCACGTATCTCCGCTCGCGCCCAGGCCGCATCCGCCTCGAAGAACGCGCGTATCGCGGCCGCTTAACTGACACTCCTTGCAAGCAGCAACTGGCGATCCGATTTCCCAGGTAACGCCTCAATTAGCATTTAATACCCTTCTGGTGTCCCCAGGCGACGCTTGGAGAAGAGGAGAAACACAATCGTAGCTGGCCACGGAGAAATCTCGTCGAGCGGCAAGCGACAGGCGCGTGACCAACGAGCGGAATTCCCCGAGGCTCGGCCCTCGGATGCCAGGCTAATCCGACGATCATCCCGGGAGCAGATTAGCCTGAAGCCCCGACCGGTCGCCTCGGCTTGCGCCAGCCTTGGCCGACCAACGAGCGGAATTCCCCGAGGCTCGGCCCTCGGATGCCAGGCTAACCCGATGATCATCCCGGGAGCAGACTAGCCTGAAGCCCCGACCGGTCGCCTCGGCTTGCGCCAGCCTTGGCCGACCAACGAGCGGAATTCCCCGAGGCTCGGCCCTCGGATGCCAGGCTAACCCGATGATCATCCCAGGAGCAGACTAGCCTGAAGCCCCGACCGGTCGCCTCGGCTTGCGCCAGCCTTGGCCGACCAACGAGCGGAATTCCCCGAGGCTCGGCCCTCGGATGCCAGGCTAACTCGATGATCATCCCGGGAGCAGACTAGCCTGAAGCCCCGACCGGTCGCCTCGGCTTGCGCCAGCCTTGGCCGACCAACGAGCGGAATTCTCCGAGGCTCGGCCCTCGGATGCCAGGCTAACCCGACGATCATCCCGGGAGCAGACTAGCCTGAAGCCCCGACCGGTCGCCTCGGCTTGCGCCAGCCTTGGCCGACCAACGAGCGGAATTCTCCGAGGCTCGGCCCTCGGATGCCAGGCTAACCCGATGATCATCCCGGGAGCAGACTAGCCTGAAGCCCCGACCGGTCGCCTCGGCTTGCGCCAGCCTTGGCCGACCAACGAGCGGAATTCCCCGAGGCTCGGCCCTCGGATGCCAGGCTAACCCGATGATCATCCCGGGAGCAGACTAGCCTGAAGCCCCGACCGGTCGCCTCGGCTTGCGCCAGCCTTGGCCGACCAACGAGCGGAATTCCCCGAGGCTCGGCCCTCGGATGCCAGGCTAACCCGATGATCATCCCGGGAGCAGACTAGCCTGAAGCCCCGACCGGTCGCCTCGGCTTGCGCCAGCCTTGGCCGACCAACGAGCGGAATTCCCCGAGGCTCGGCCCTCGGATGCCAGGCTAACCCGATGATCATCCCGGGAGCAGACTAGCCTGAAGCTCCGACCGGTCGCCTCGGCTTGCGCCAGCCTTGGCCGACCAACGAGCGGAATTCCCCGAGGCTCGGCCCTCGGATGCCAGGCTAACCCGATGATCATCCCGGGAGCGGACTAGCCTGAAGCCCCGACCGGTCGCCTCGGCTTGCGCCAGCCTTGGCCGACTAACGAGCGGAATTTCCTGAGGCCTAACCCTCGGATGCCTGGCCTAGCGCCGGAAGAATTTCCTGAGGCCTAACCCTCGGATGCCTGGCCTAGCGCCGGAAGAATTTCCGGAGGCCTAACCCTCGGATGCCTGGCCTAGCGCCGGAAGAATTTTCCGAGGCCTAACCCTCGGATGCCTGGCCTAGCGCCAGAAGAATTTCCTGAGGCCTAACCCTCGAATGCCTGGCCTAGCGCCGGAAGAATTTCCTGAGGCCTAACCCTCGGATGCCTGGCCTAGCGCCAGAAGAATTTCCTGAGGCCTAACCCTCGGATGCCTGGCCTAGCGCCGGAAGAATTTCCTGAGGCCTAACCCTCGGATGCCTGGCCTGGTGCCGGAAGAATTTCCTGAGGCCTAACCCTCGGATGCCTGGCCTAGCGCCGGAAGAATTTTCTGATGCCTAACCCTCGGATGCCTGGCCTAGTGCCGGAAGAATTTCCTGAGGCCTAACCCTCGGATGCCCGGCCTAGCGCCGGAAGAACTTCAAGAGTTAGGAGTCGGCGAGACACCGGGGGGAGCCGGCCCTCGGCAACCAACCCCTTCAAGACGGCGACGCCATCGGATTCCTCCCTCGACAACCTCGATAGGCCGATCGGGGACTTCATCGGCGTCTCCCAGGTTGCCCTGATTCCCCAAGAGGGATCTACGTCAATGAAAAAGAAACGCTCCTTCCAGCCGTGGATGGAGGAAGGAGCCTCCTTGACGAGGCCGCACCCTCGTCGCGCCGCAAAGCACCACCACCCTCTGTCCTGGGGGTGGCCGTTCAGGCCGTAGCATTCCCAAAAGACATTCAGGGTGGCGGGAACCTCGTGCATGCGGCAGAGAACCTGGAAGGCCGTCAGGGCGCGCCATGAGTTCGGCACCAGTTGCGTCGACGCCACTCTTAAACCCCGAAGCACCTGTACAACTAAGTCCGAGGGGGGAAAGCGGAACCCGGCCCGAAGGATGTCCTCGTTGATGGCGACCTTCTCTGGAGGAGGATGGGACATCCTCTCCTCAGGCCCCGGGAGCGTAACGTTGCAGGCTTCGGGAAGGTGGTACCGGGCCACGAACCTATCTAGGTCTTCGGGGACCAGATCCGACTGAATGTGGTCCGCTCTTACTTCGTCCATACCTAATGGCCAGTGGATCTACGGTCAGGACAGGGCCAAGAAGGGGGAAAGGACCGGAACGACTGAAGTACACTAATACGGAAGGAGAAAGTGTGGAGAGCCCTAAATTGAAGAATGGGGCAACTCACCGGAAGGGAAGGAAGAACGGCTCCAAGGGCATCAAAGGAGGGGCGAGCAAACAGTCCGACGGCAACGACAGCAGCGCAAGGGAGAAACTCGAAGATGCCTGCGAAGAGAAAAGCGGACGGGGGAGGGCCCCCGGTTAAATAGGCGGAAGGGCGGGTGACGCCTCGGTGACGCCAGAGAACGCCTGGCTGCCGAAGGATCGCTCGCGCCCCAAAGGCGAATCGACGCCATTAAGGAAGGATGTCCGCCGAAATCCGCAGACTGCCAGATCAGCGACAACCGCTATACACCATAAAGGAGGCGGGGAGCTCGAAGCGCGCGCGCCTTTCCGAGGGATGGTGGTAATCTCGAAGCATCACTCCCTTCACCCGTTCCCCTCCTGATTCCAGGCTCAGAAGTGGGGGGCTACTGTTACGGGGGAATTTAGCCACCATGCCCCACGTGACCGGCACGCGCGCCCAGGAAGACTACGGCAGTCCCTTGATCCAGCAATCCGACCCCGAGTCGGATATCTTCGGCTCCGCAGCCCGACCCCGAGTCGGCTGCCCCTTGATCCAGCAATCCGACCCTGAGTCGGATATCTTCGGCTCCGCAGCCCGACCCCGAGTCGGCTGCCCCCTGATCCAGTCATCCGACCCCGAGTCGGCAATCTCTCGACAACAACAGACTGTTCCTCTGAGGCA
Source organism: Phoenix dactylifera (assembly GCF_009389715.1). Taxonomy (NCBI): domain Eukaryota; kingdom Viridiplantae; phylum Streptophyta; class Magnoliopsida; order Arecales; family Arecaceae; genus Phoenix; species Phoenix dactylifera. The sequence goes on from NW_024067846.1 coordinate 350,102, forward strand.
CGCCGCGGCCCCCTGCTCCACTACTCCCTGCAACGGCCGAATCCGGCGCTGCCCCACGATCCCCTGTAACAGCCGTACGAAGCGGAGCTCCACTATGCCCTGCCAGGGCCGTACCCAGCGCTGCCCCACGACGCCCTGTAACGGCCATGTCAGTGGCAGCCCCATCGTGCCACACGATGACGAATCCCCGGAAAAACCCCCCAGCCTGATATATATGGGGCTGGGGGGGAGGGCGAAAGAAGGTTTTCCAGAGTATTCTCTTATCCGTTACTACTATCTCTCCTTCTCCTTCAATCTCCTCTGACTTGATCGTCGGAGGGCCCCCACTACCCCAGTGGTGGTGCGAGGCTTGCCTGCAGGTTTTCCGGTGGAAGGTGGAGCGCAATCAACCCAACTCCAAGGGAACCCCGTTCACACCGCTGTGCCAATCGTTCTCGGTTTGGACCACCAGCAACAATTACAAACAGAGAAATTACAAGGTATTATCATATAAGTACCTTGATCTGCAACTAATTGCACTTTTCTCTTGCTCGGTCTATTCAGATCAAGTGAGGCAATGTACTGCGGATAGTTCCTCTTTCAATGCTCCTATTTCTTGCAGTAGAAGCATTCTGCCTGATTTTGGTTAGATTTCTTCTTGATCTGACTCTCCTGAGATTGCTTAGCATGCTGCACCTTATTTTTGTTTTTATTTTTCTTCTTTCCTTTTTTAAAGGGACGATGCTGATAGTCAATTTTAAAGACCACGCAATAGCACGTATCTGGTAGAATAGTGATTACGGGTATCGATCCACAGGGATTGGGGTATAGTTATTTTTCTTTAAAAAAAATATTTAAAAGGAAGAGTTTGTGAAGAAAATTAAACTAAATAATTTAATAAGAAATGCAATTAAAATGATATTAGTTTGGGAGAACCTAGGGCAAGGAATTCACCACTAACATCAGAACAAGGGTTATTTATAATTTATTTCGTTCTTGGATTAACATGCAAATTGGCTACAAGCCTAATAAGCATTCGAATAGAAATTCACAAAAGTAATTTAGGCATAATCCATCTTCAGTTGGCATGAAATGTCTACCCTAATCTAATGCGGTAGCACACCACATCTTTCTTAAGCATGGACTATCTTATATTTACCTAGTGATCATGAAGAACAGTTGTATAAACTTCACATTTAAAATCACAGAAATTAAATATAAGATGAAATAAAATATTCATTAGAAGCAAAATAAGGTTTATACAACTCCAAGAATAGAAATCAAAAATATAAAACCCTTGGCCCTTTGTTAGGGCTGCATCCGGCCCTAGTGAGAAGATCAGCCCTGCATGGAGTTGGAGACGGCAGCAGCAGCACAGCAGCGGGCTCCCATCTCTTCCTCTTGCGATTCCCTTGAGAACGGCTCCTTCTTAGCTCTTAGGGGAAGTTATTCCCAAGAAATCTTCTCTCTCTTTCCTTTCTCTCATTTTTTATTCTCTCATGGGATTCGGCTCACTCCCTCCCCTGTTTCCTCTTCTTCCCGCGGGAAGTCACCGTGAGAAGAACTGTGGAATCAAAGCCCCCGCTTGCTGATCCTTCGATGGGGAAGAAGGAGGAATGCCCTTTCTCATCAGAAATCCTTCCTTTATATAGGCAGCCATCTCTTTCTCCTCCTCAAAGATAAGGATGCATGGATTGAACTGATCTAGTCGTTGGAACAGGAAGCCGTTGGATTAGCTTGGTGAAGTGATCCGAAAATGTTGGAGATCTGATTCGGATCCTTGGAGAAAATCTACTTGCTGTTCTGGAACTTGGAGAGCACACAGAAGAAGCCGATGTTGCTGTTCCACGGTTGCATGGGATAAGCTTGTGATCGATGGAGTTAACGATGGGAAGATTCGGTCCTCTGTTCCGCTGCAGCAGGGGAGGATGCAAACGGTTCCTGAGTTCGGTGGGAACAAGAGATTTGGATAAAGAAGATCTTGGAAGAGAGCTCCTTCGTGATGCTTGGGGAGAGGATTCTGTTTCCGAAACAGGGGAGGATGCAGTTGAAGCTTGGGATTAGTGGATACGGCTGAACTTGCGGGATGCTGGGATGATTCATGATCGGGAGGAGATATGGCTGGAGATGAAGCTTGCGGATGAGGTTGATCTGGGAAGGAGTGGTTCCGGAGGGAGGTTGAAGAAGTTAGCTTAGGCTTATCCATGAGATAAGGATGGAGTCGGATCACGGAGAAGATGGGATCCGTAGCAGGGGAGTTTGGTTTGTTCGATGGGATACAGGAGCTGGGAGATTCGGAGAAGAATGGAATGGCGTGGAAGAAACAGGTTGGGGTGGAGTTTGGATTCGAAAGTTGAGAGGAAGGGCTGATAGGAACACGAGATGTGTTTGGGAGCGAGCTGTGAGCAGGGACGTTGGGATTGAATGGATTCTGAGTTTGGTTGGCGATGAAGACGGGATGCTACACGTAACAGGGGAGCTGGAATCAGGCCGAAAAAAGAGGATGCTGGGAGATGATCACGGATGGCGAACGGGATGAATGCTGGCTTGATCCGCGAACAGGGGATTTGAGCTCGTCCGTGGAACGGGATGGCCGAGAGTTGATCCGGAAATGTGGGATGAGCTGGCTCCAGGCTGAGGAGAGATGGATGGATGACGTGGGAAGAAGCTTTGGGATCCGTGCAACTAAGATGATATGCTTTGAAATCTGAGAAATAAATAATTGAAGGGATTTTATTAAAATAGGAGAATTGGATCATGTGGAAAAAGAGTTAAGTGACTGAATCAGAGAGTCTTGATTTGCGGGGTGCATGTGGTTTAGGTCCAGGAATAATCCCTAATGAACTTGACTCAACCTGCATACATTAGACTTAATCAGTAAATAAGTAAAACTTGAATTACCTTTAATAATTTATTAAAATGCAATGATGAAGGTAACACATTTTTTAGTTGAATTTATAAAATATATGAATTAAAATAATGATAAGTGCTATGAATAAGATATTAATTTATGCATTATTTAGCACTTATCACACCCCCCAACCTACATTTTGCTAGTCCTCAAGCAAAATAAAAGCTAACTCACTTTCGCAGGAATCGCGATTGCATTTACCGTATGCAATAAGGCTTTAAACCCCTAGGTGGCCCTAGTGGACGAGTTTTGTCTCGTGAGGGTTTCCGGCTCAGATACCCACAAACTGCTTTCTAAAGGATTTATTTTATTGTTTGATAAAATCTAATTTCAAATGCATTAACGCCAAGAATTTCAAAAGCACACAAAGTTTTAATCACTAAGTCAGCCCAAATCCTAGGTCAGTATGCAACTTAAGTTGAAGTTATTAAGTTTCTGTTAGAGAGTTGTAAGACTAATTTATACTTGGGTGCTCGGTGAAATCTGGACCATACACAAGCTAAGGTTTTAGATTCTCCAAAATACTGCTAAAGCTAGTAGTTTCCAAGAATTGGTCAGATAAGACCTAATCACTAATTCAAAATCATCCTATTTTGCAGGATTTCGAGAGTTGTGGATGTTTACTTTAATACCTCATGGGCTTTATCTGTAATATTCCAGTTTACTCGTGTTGCCCAGATAGACAACCCAAGAGGGGGGGGTGAATTGGGTTTTAAAAGAATTTAGCTATTTAAAACGTTGTGGATGACTAATTAATGCTTTACCCAGATGATTAATTAATTGCTATGTGCTGTGAATGAAATGAGAGTAAAGGAAAGAGACAAACAATCACAAACACAAGGATTTTATAGTGGTTCGGAGCTAACCCTTGCTCCTACGTCCACTCCCCAAGTCTCACTTGGGAATTCACTATAACCCCTTGGATTACAGCCGGTTGTTTTACAAGCTCACAACCAAACTTGTTGTTTTACGAGCTCACAACGAACTCGGTCGGTTTTCCCAGGCTCACCGACTAGAACCACCCCGATTGTTTTCCCGGGATCACAATCGAACCCTTACACACGTTGGTTTTATACTCGGCTCACCAACCAACCTCAAGACTCTTGATTCAATCCCCCGATTGAATCAAGCAAAGACAAGTTGTAAATAAAAGGGACAAACAGAAAACAAAGCTTCTCAAAAGCAGATAAGCAACAATATAAACAGAAGAGAAGTTAGAAGCCCTCAAACACGTTTGAGTTGGAGTTGAGTAGGGCTTCTCGAACTTCGGGTCTCCTCTTGAATGTGTGATCGACTTGAATGCAGGAGGAGGCTTCCTTAAATGCTGGAAAGAGAAAGTTGGATGGAGTTAATGTCGCTCTTCCCTCTTTTCCGTTGAAGAATAGGTTGCAGAGATTGAATGCTTGATTTCTTTGAGTGGAATAGTTGTTGTCTGCCTTGCTACAGTCCTCTGAGGCTATTTAAGCCATCCCCCACGGAAACTAGCCATTAGAGACCTTTTTCTGCCCGTTCTGCACACTCTGCACAACCTGACAATATGTCCGTTGGTGGGTCGGAGTCGACTCGCGCGATCAGGAGTCGACTCGGCTGTAGCAGGAGTCGACTCAAGCTTTTCTGGAGTCGACTCGGCAACTGTTCCGGATTTGAATTAAAGTAGCCTCTTCGACTGGGAGTCGACTCGACTTGTCCCGGAGTCGACTCGCCAACTTCTGGAGCTGACTTGGCTTTTTCGGAGTCGGCTCATCCCATGAAGTCCGTGGATCTATTTTTGAATTTGGTCCACTCGAGTCGACTCGACAATCCTGGGAGTCGACTCGGCGCTTAGAGCCCGAACTCCCGATCTACTGTATTTTGGCTCGTCCAGTCTTGGAGTCGACTCGAACTATTCCGGAGTCGACTCGGCTCTCAGTTTCCGAAACTTAGTCTTCTGTGTTTTTAGTGAAGCGCTGCCTTGGAGTCGACTCGAGCTGTCTGGGAGTCGACTCGAATCTCAGAGACAGCAAATTGGTCTTCTGTCTTCTTTGGGGTCGCGGTGTCTCGGAGTCGACTCGTGCAATGCGGGAGTCGACTCGAATCTCAGAGTCCAAAAACTGCCCTCTGACTTTTTCTTTGTGTACCGCTGAGAGTCGACTCTCGCTTTCTTTGGAGTCGACCTGCCAATCCTTGGAGTCGACTCGCGTTCCACAGGAGTCGACTCGAATCTCAGGGTCGAAAACCGCTCTCTGACTTTTCTGCCTGTAACTCCTTGGAGTCGATTCATACTTCTCCGGAGTCGACTCGGTAAACATCGGAGTCGACTCGCGCACTTCAGGAGTCGACTCGCTGACAGGTTTTAAGTTGATTCCTTCTGTCTGTCTGTCTGTTCTCAGTCGGAGTCGACTCATAATGATCCAGAGTCGACTCGAGCCCGTGCCAGTGATCCTGATACGCTTGGAGTCGACTCGTAATATCCTGGAGTCGACTCGAGTCTCAGACTTTGGTTCAAACTGACTTCTTAACTTATCCAAAATATCTTGAACCAAGTCTAGAGACACTTAGACAAGATTTTCACTGAAACACTCAATTGAATTCATTAGTAGACAAAAGATATACTCAAATGCTTTGAGCTCATCAAAATCAAATAGGGTTTTAATCAATCACTCCACAATCTCTCCCTTTTTGATGATGACAAAACATTGAGTATATGTAAAGTGAATTGCTCAATAAACAAGGAAATAAAATTCATAAATGAATTCAAATGTCTGGTAATTTAATTTATCCAAGCTTGAAAGGTGTGAAACAGTAAATTTTGGAGTTAACGCTCCCCCTTTCATTTGGAATTATATAAGCCTTCATATCATTCAATCAATTGTTTGGCTTATATATAATTAATGATTTAGCTTTCTTAAAAATTCAGATTCTCCCCCTCAACATATTCATTCTACTATGTTTTGATTCTCTGAATTTCCTTTTGGTATATTGAAGTTTTTGAATTTTAAATTTTGGTATTTAGAGGGAAAATCTGTCAATTTGTTCTTGAGTTGGATTCAGCTAATCTCCGAATATCCCTTGAATAGATTCTGGAGATTACTCCATTAGGAGCCCCAACAGAGAGATAATGAGCCTCGAGGTACCAAATCTACTAAGAACAAATGTTTGTGTGTTTTTAAAAAAATTTTTTAAATGATTTTCATTGATTCTTTTTACATATTTTATACATATTTCTCCCCCTTTTTGTCATCGTATCAAAAAAAAAGAGGTAAGCAGAACATACAATCAATCATAAATCAAATTGCACAGAAATGAAGATAAGATGTCTACTTATTGTATTGATGTGGATGTGAATACATTTGAGAATACAATAAGTAAAGCAAAACATTACATGTCAAAATAAAACACAAAAAGCAGCTACGGTCTCCTCGAGGATGTAGCTCCTCCTCTCGAGGATGTGGCTCCCCCTCTCGAGGATGTATCTCCTCCTCTCGAGGATGTATCTCCTCCTCTCGAGGATGTGGCTCCCCGAGGCATGCGCTCCACGAGTGATTGGACCGCATTGGTGACGTTCTCTAACTGACGAATGATGGCCTGGATGGCCCTGCTCTGTGTCGTGTCGAGCTCGAGCACCGACTTCTGCAGTTCGTCCAGCTTGTCGATGAGCACATTCGACAAGCGCTCGGCCCCCTCGGTAGTGGTGTGCATGTCACGTCCTATGTCATCCCGCATCTGTCGAGTGGTGCTCGTGACCTCACTCATGCTATGGAACTGGGCCTGGATCAAGGTCCTCATGTTGTAGATCTCTTCCCGCACATGAGCCGTCATGTCAGTCACGGCCGTCAGGGAAGGGACCAACGCTGAAGATGGAGCGGGAGAGGGAGCAGGCACTGAACCTCGGAGCTCCCGAAGCAGATCCTCTCGCAAGTCTCTAACAATCTCCTGCCGCAACTCCCGGAGCTGCTCAGGAGCGATGCGGACCTCCATGGGTGGTGGAGCTGAGGAGGAGGGTCCGGCTGAGGTGGTAGGAGCAGAGGTGAAGGGAATGTCAGGGTAGTCAGAATCTGGCTCTGGACTGGGGGAAGGTCTGGTGGTATGTGTGGAGGTGGAAGACTTCCTAACCCATGTCCCCGCTACTTTCCGAAACCCCATCCTGTGTAGGGTCCCCGCTCGCATGCGATCTGTCCATCGCAATGCCTTAGAGGGTTCCCCCTCAGGAATGGGAATCTCGTACTCCCTAAACAAAAGAGTGAATAACATGCCGTATGGGAGAGTGAGCCTAGGTCTATCTAGGGGCTCACACAGATACCTATACATCATCTTGGGAAAGTTGATTGGGGTATCCTGGAGAATGTAGAACATGAGAGCTAGGTCTCTCTCATTTACAAAATCAAATCTCCCTGTCTTAGGGAACAAGGACCTAGACAGAATGCTCAGGAGGATCCGCACCTCAACTGGAAGTGAGCTAGCGGAAACCTCGTCTAAGGGGGACTGAGGAGGATAACCTAGTATGGCCGTAAGGGCCTCAGTCCTATCCTCGGGGTGTGTGGGAGCCACCCCGACTTGTGGTAGATGGAGGATGTGGGCAATGATATCCTCCGAAATAAACAATGGGACACCGGCTACCGTGCCCTCGATACCCCCATCTCCCCTATGGACGGTACCGTAAAACTCTCTAATAAGGCCTGGGTATGTGGGGAGATCTAAAGTGAGGAAATACTCTAAGCCCTAGACACGCAATCTCTCACCTATGGTGAAGCCCTCCCGGGAGAGATAGTCGAAATCGACGTATCTCCCGGTGGAGACCGCCTTTCTGGCGCACGGCCTCGCGGGAACCGCCCTCGGCGGGGAACGAGCCGGAGGTTGTGGCCTCGCGGGATCGTGCCGAGCCTTGGAACGCCTCTCGGGACCGGCCTCGGGTCGGGACCTCTTCCGGACAACGGCTTTACGAGGCATAGTGACCTAGAATGGGGAAAATCCCTAATGGACGGTGAAAGATCGATGGAAAAGGCTTGGGGACGACCGGGGACGACCGGGGACGACCTAGGAGTCGGCTCTAGGGCTTGTGAACAGTGGCGGCGGAGAATAGAAATATTTTCAAAACGACGAAGTTAGGGTTAAAAAGTCGGATCCCGACTGCGAGTCGACTCCTCTGAGTCGCGAGTCGACTCGACCTCGAGTCGACTCCAAAGTATGCGCGAGTCGACTCTCCTTATGCGCCTATTGACCCTGACTCTCCTTATGCGCGAGTCGACTCCCGACTAAGCGCGAGTCGACTCCCCCTTACGAGCCGACTCTGAAACTTATTCGAGTCGTCTCGAACTTTGGCACGCACCTAAAAATCATGCTATGTTCGTGCCGAATGAGGAAAAATCACTAACTTATGATCTGATTTGATGATCATTGTAAACATACTCTATATTAACCACAATCTAATCATCAAAATCAATGAACTAGTGGAAAATACCACTAGGATGGATCAATCACTCCTAATCCCCTCCTAAGCACACTAAATCTCTCTTCACTTAGGGGTTTTGTAAAAATGTCAGCTAATTGATCATCAGTGCAGACAAATTGTAGTGTCACATCACCATTCAGTACATGATCTCTTATGAAGTGATGTCTTATCTCAATATGTTTGGTTCTTGAATGCTGAATTGGATTTTTAGTTAGATTAATGGCACTTGTATTATCACAATTAATGGGTATTTTATCTTGTTTAATACCATAATCTTCTAATTGTTGTTTGATCCATAAGATTTGAGCACAACAACTCCCGGCTGCAACATATTCAGCTTCAGCAGTAGATAATGCAACCGAGTTTTGTTTCTTGCTAAACCATGAGATTAAGTTTTCACCTAGAAATTGACAAGACTCGCTGGTGCTTTTTCTATCAAGTTTACATCCAGCAAAGTCTGAATCTGTGTATCCTATTAAGTTTAGGCTAGATTCTTTAGAATACCATAACCCTATATTCTTTGTTCCTATTAGGTATTTAAAGATTCTCTTTACTGCAATTAGATGTGATTCCTTAGGATTAGCCTGATATCTAGCACACACACAAACACTAAACATGATATCAGGTCTACTTGCAGTAAGATACAATAAAGATCCTATCATACCTCTATATAGTTTCTGATCTACAGATTTACCTGATTCATCTTGGTCTAATTTGCATGATGAGCTCATGGGGGTGCTGATTGACTTGTTTCCCTCCATATCAAACTTCTTGAGCATCTCCTTGATATATTTGGCTTGATTGATGAAGATGCCTCCTTTAGACTGTTTGATTTGAAGCCCGAGGAAGTAGTTTAGCTCTCCCATCATGCTCATCTCAAATTCACTCTGCATCAAATCAGCAAATTCTTCGCAGAGGCGATTGTTAGTAGCACCGAAAATAATATCATCAACATAAATCTGTACTAATAGCATATCTTGGTTTTTCTTCTTTAGAAACAGTGTTGTATCTACATTTCCCCTAGAAAACTCATGTTCTAATAGGAATTTGCTAAGCCTCTCATACCATGCTCTAGGTGCTTGTTTCAAACCATAAAGTGCTTTGTTCAATTTATAAACATGATTAGGGTATTGATGATTTTCAAAACCAGGAGGTTGTTCTACATATACCTCCTCATTAATATACCCATTTAAAAATGCACTTTTTACATCCATTTGAAATAATTTGAAGTCCTTAGAGCATGCAAATGCTAGCAAAAGTCTAATTGCTTCAAGTCTAGCTACCGGGGCAAAGGTTCATCAAAATCTATACCTTCTTCTTGATTATAACCCTTTGCTACTAATCTAGCCTTATTCCTTATTACAGTACCATTTTCATCAAGTTTATTTTTATAAATTCATTTGGTACCTATAATTGAATATTCAGTAGGTCTTTCAACTAGATTCCATACTTTGTTTCTAGTAAATTGGTTTAATTCTTCTTGCATTGCATTTATCCAATTTACATCTTTTTCAGCTTCTTCTATGTGTTTGGGCTCAAAATGAGAAACAAAAGCTAGATGATTATTTAAGTTCCTAAGGGATGCCCTAGTCCTAATAGGTTGAGATGGATCATCTAGAATTAATTCCTTAGGATGCCCATGAGCATACCTCCAAGCTTTAGTTAGTCCATGATCCACAATAGCCTCTTGGCTTGATGATGCACCTTCAATTAATTTTTGATTATCATCTTGTAATGTCATCTCATCTATCTTTTCTTCAAGAATTTCAGCATCATCATCAAAATTAACTCTCTTGCTAGAAGAGATGTCACTAGAATCATCAAATACAACATGTATAGATTCTTCTATAACTAGGATTCTTTTATTAAAGACTCTATAGGCTTTACTAGTTGTAGAGTAACCTAAGAATATGCCCTCATCAGATTTAGAGTCAAATTTACCTAGATTATCTTTCCCATTGTTATGAACAAAACACCTACATCCAAAAACATGAAAGTAGTTTACCTTTGGTTTTCTGTTTTTCCAAAGTTCATAAGGTGTTTTCTTTATAATGGGTCTCAATAGAACTCTATTTAATATATGACAAGAAGTATTAATGGCTTCTCTCCAAAAGTACTTAGGGAGGTTACTTTCACATAACATAGTTCTAGCCATTTCCTCTAGAGTTCTATTTTTCCTCTCCACAACTCCATTTTGTTGTGGTGTCCTAGGTGCAGAGAAATTATGGGTTATCCCCTTTTTACTACAAAATTCATCAAATAACTGATTTTCAAATTCAGGGTCACTTCTAATGGCTATGACTGAAGAATCTCTAGCATTTGTTACTTCCTTATGGAACTTTCTAAAAACTGAAAAAGCTTGATCTTTATGTGCTAGGAACATAACCCATGTGTATCTAGAATAATCATCTACAATGACTAGACCATATTTATTTCCACCTAGACTAGTGGTTCTAGTTGGTCCAAATAGGTCCATGTGTAGTAGTTCTAGAGGTCTAGAGGTAGAGACACACTTTATAGATTTAAATGAGCTCCTAGATTGTTTGCCAAATTGACATGCTTCACATATTTTATTCTTTTCAAATTTTAATTTTGGCAAACCTATCACGGAATCTCTTTTAACTAGTTTGGTTATTGTGTCCATGCTTGCATGACCTAACTTACGGTGCCATAACCAACTAGCATCATTATCCTTAGTTTCATTAACAACTAAACATTGGTTATGTTTGGTAAGATCTTCAAGGTCTACAACATACACATTCCCACGTCTAATTCCTTTAAAAACTAAACTATTGTCATTTGGGTTTGTTATAATGCATAGTGATGGTTTAAACATAACATCATAACCTTTATCACATAATTGACTAATGCTTAATAAGTTATGCTTAAGACCATCAACATATCTAACATTATCAATAAAAGTAGAAGGGATAATTTGAACTTTACCAATACCAATGATGTGACCTTGGTTGTTGTCTCCAAAAGTCACAGCACCTCCCTTCTTAGCTTCAAGGGTGAAAAATTGATCCTTGTCACCCGTCATGTGCCTTGAGCAGCCACTATCCAAGTACCAGCAATTTTTGTTGACCTTGGCTGCAAGACACTCCTACACAAGCAGATCATATAATCTTAGGTACCCAAGTTTTCTTGGGTCCTTCATGGTTAGTCATATTGGTTCCTTTTGGAACCCATACCCTTTTAATTTTTCTTTTAGTTTTTCCTTTCCTATAGTTACATACATTTGCCTTATGTCCTACAGTTCCACAACAAAAGCAGATTACTTTCTTAGTTTTGCTTTCTCCAGTGTTGACCCCCTAATGGATTTTGATGAATACAAAACACTAGAGCATAATTCCATTATATCTTAACAATTTAATTAAGGAATTCATGTGTTTTATCTAGAATATTGTTGAGAAATGTCTAGGCAAGTTCCCATAATTTTTATGAATTCATTGAAGAACATTTTGAGTTAATGAAAAAGTTCAGGGACAGCCGAGACGTCTCCTGATAGTTTCAGAGACGTCTCTGGCACAAACAGGAAGAACTGGCACACTTGGAGACGTCCCCGGCACCTGCCGAGTCGTCCCCGCGTTAGCGGAGTCGACTCTCTCAGTGGCGGCAGAAAGGCAGTTTTCAAGAGATATGCGCGAGACGTCCCCACTGTACGCCGAGTCGTCCCCGCAGGTAAAAAGGAGAGTTCCCGAGTCGTCCCCAAGATAGCCGAGACGGCTCTCTCAGGATTTTCCAAAGAATGGTTTTTTCGGTGATAAGGCAGCAGAGTCGACCCTGAGACAGCGGAGCCGTCCCCATGCATAAAATACAGACGAGCCGAGACGTCCCCTGAAAGAGCGGAGTCGACTCTCTCAGGGAATTCCAGAGGACATGTCTTTCGGAGATAAATAAGCGGAGTCGTCCCCAAGGCAGCGGAGTCGTCCCCACTCAAAAAGTGCAGACAAGCCGAGACGTCCCCGTAAAGTGCCGAGTCGACCCCAGACAACATAAAAAAGTAAAATCCTGTAGGCGAGACGTCCCTCGTTGTAGCGGAGACGTCCCCGGAGCGCCTGGGACGCGACTGACAGCTTTTCAGGTTTGGTTTGAATTTCAAATCCTTCTCTTTTTGTTTCTAACGGCTATATTTGCTTTTTGGGCTATAAAAAGAGACCTCTTAAGTGGTTCTCAAAAACTCTTCACCAACCATGTGGAGTGATTGATTAAAACCCCGTTTGATTTTGATGAGCTCAAAGCATTTGAGTATATCGTGTGATTACTAATGAATTCAATTGAGTGTTTCAGTGAAAATCCTGCTCAGTGTCTCTAGACTTGGTTCATAACCTTTTGGATAAGTTAAGAACTCTGCATGAACCAATGTCTGAGATTCGAGTCGACTCCCGAGTTTCACGAGTCGACTCCAAGCGTATCAAGGTCACTGGCACGAGCTCGAGTCGACTCCTAATCAGTATGAGTCGACTCCGACTGAAAACAGACAGAAGGATAAAAGAGCAGTTTTTCAGATCTTAGATTCGAGTCGACTCCAGTGGAACGCGAGTCGACTCCCAGCGGTACACAAAGAAAAAGTCAGAGAGCGTTTTATGGACTCTGAGATTCGAGTCGACTCCCGCAGTACGCGAGTCGACTCCAAGACTGTGCGACCATCGACAGACAGAAAACCATGTTACTGCCTCTGAGATTCGAGTCGACTCCCAGACAGCTCGAGTCGACTCCAAGACAAGCTTCACGTCAAAAGGCAGAAGACCAACTTTCGGAAACTGAGAGCCGAGTCGACTCCAAGAAAGTTCGAGTCGACTCCAAAACTGGATGAGCCAAAAGTCAGAGAATCGGGAGTTCGGGCTCTGAGATTCGAGTCGACTCCCAGACAGCTCGAGTCGACTCCAAGACAAGCTTCACGTCAAAAGGCAGAAGACCAACTTTCGGAAACTGAGAGCCGAGTCGACTCCAAGAAAGTTCGAGTCGACTCCAAGACTGGATGAGCCAAAAGTCAGAGAATCGGGAGTTCGGGCTCTGAGATTCGAGTCGACTCCCAAGATAGACGAGTCGACTCGAGTGGACAAAATTCAAATTTGGGTCCACGGACTTCAGAGGATGAGCAGACTCCAAAATTGCCAGGTCAGCGCCAGAAGTTGGCGAGTCGACTCCGGGTCAAGACGAGTCGACTCCCAGTCAAGACGGCAACTTTAATTCAAACTTGGAACAGTTGCCGAGTCGACTCCGGAAAAGCTCGAGTCGACTCCTGCTACAGCCGAGTCGATTCCTGATCGCGCGAGTCGACTCCAACCCACCAACGGTCACATTGTCAGGCTGCGCAGAGTGTGCAGAACGGCCAGAAAAAGTAGAGTAACGGCTAGTTTCCGTGGGGGTTGGCTTAAATAGCCACAGAAGACTGTAGCAAGACAGAGAATACACATTCCACTCCAAGCATTCGAGTTTTCAAGCTTTGCAAGTGCTCTTAAACGAGAAAAAGGGGAGATCTGCATTTACTGCTCCACCAACATCTTCCCAGCATTCAAAGCTTCCTCCTCCTGCTTTCAAGTCGACCACTCTTTCAAGAGGAGACCGGAGTTCCAGAAGCCACACCTCTTCACCATCTTAAAAGCGTTTGAGGGCTTCTAACTCCTTTACGATTATATTGTTTTAAATCTGCTTTTTGAGAAGCTATTTTCTGTTTTCTTCCATCTCGTGTATTTACTTGATTCAATCAGGGGATTGAATCAAGGGGTTCAAGGTTGGTTGGTGAGCCGGTTTTAAAACCAACGTGTGTAAGGGTTTGATTGTGAGCCCGGGAAAACAATCGGTGACGGTTCTAGTCGGTGAGCCTGGAAAAACCGACCGAGTTCGTTGTGAGCTCGTAAAACAACAAGTTTGGTTGTGAGCTTGCAAAACAACCGGCTGTAATCCAAAGGGGGTTATAGTGAATTCCCAAGAGAAACTTGGGGAGTGGACGTAGGAGCAAGGGATAGCTCCGAACCACTATAAAACTTGTGTTTGTGATTGATTGTCTCTCCCTCTTCTCATTTCATATTACTCACAGCACATAGTAATTAATTAAATAACTTGCAATAGTTTTTAATTAATCATCCATAACGTTTTAAATTATCTAAATTATTTTAAAACCCAATTCACCCCCCCCTCTTGGGTTGTCTATCTGGGCAACAAGTGGCATCAGAGCCAAAAACTCTTCCACTCAAGAGTTAAAAGATCAAAATGACAACCCCATTTGGATCTTCTCACATTGAGGGTCAGTCCACCCAAAGACCCCCTTTCTTCAATGGATCTGACTACTCATATTGGAAGACTAGGATGAGAATATTCATCCAATCCCAAGACTATGAGATGTGGACCATTGTAGTAAATGGCCCATACATCCCGTCCATATATATAGATGGTGTCAAGGTACCCAAACTAGAAAAGGATTGGGATGAACATGACATGAGGAAGGCACAACTAAACTCTAAGGCTATGAACGTGTTTTATTGTGCCTTAGACCGAAATGAATTCAATAGGGTCTCTACTTGCAACTCTGCAAAAGAGATCTGGGATAGGCTTGAAGTGACCCATGAGGGCACAAATCAAGTTAAAGAATCCAAAATTAATATATTGGTTCATAAGTATGAACTATTTAAAATGGATTCTAATGAGACAATCACTAGTATGTTCACTAGGTTTACTGACATTGTCAATGGCCTAAAAAGCCTTGGCAAGAGTTATACTAACAGTGATCTTGTCAGGAAAATCCTTCGGTGTCTACCAAGGTCTTGGGAAGCTAAAGTGACGGCGATCCAAGAAGCTAAAGACTTGAACAAGCTTCCACTTGAAGAGCTCCTTGGATCCCTGATGACTCACGAGCTCACCATGAAACAACACAACGAGGAAGAGTCTTCCCATAAGAAAAAGGTAATAGCTTTAAAATCTACTTCTTCTAACAAGGACTTATCTTGCAGCAGCAGCAGTGAAGAAGAAGAAGATGAGGAAGATGGTGGTGAGGCTCTTCTTGTGCGCAAATTCAAGAAATTCATCAACCACAAGAAGTCTTATCATCAAAGGAGAGGGCCCTCAAATTTCTACCGGAAGGACAAAGGTAAGGAAAGAGAAAACGAGGGGATTGGGTGTTACGAGTGCAAGAAGCCGGGTCACATAAGAGCTGAATGCCCCTTACTGAAGAAGGGGAGTAAGTACAAGAAGAAGAAAGCTCTTGTCACTACACTATCCGACTCCGACTCATCATCCTCCTCATCTGACGAGGAACAAGAAGAAAAGGCCAATTTCTGCTTCATGGCCAACGAAGACGAGGTAACTTCCGATACGCATTCCGATTTTTCTTTTGATGAACTTTATGATGCATTTAATGAACTGATGGTAGAATATAAGGCCATAAATCTTAAGAATAAAGAACTAAAATTAGCTAATCAATCATACTTACATAAATACGATAAATTAGTTAAGGATAAGGATTTAATCACCAAAGAAAATATAGAACTTAAAACAAGTAACCAACTATTAACTCAAAAGACTAACACCTTAACTAAAGAAAATGAAAAACTAACTAAGGAATTTTCAGAATTTAAAAAATGTAAACAAACCTTAGATAAGGATCTCACTAAAGAACTTAATGATCTAAAAGCCGAAAAACAAACAATAACCAAAGAACTTAACAAATATAAACCCATAGTTGAAAAATTCACATATAGCTCTGAAAAATTAAACATGATACTAAATAGTCAACGTGCGGTATTTAATAAAGCGGATTTAGGGTATAAACCAAGGAATAAGCAAAAACTTCTTAGTAACTTCTTTGTTAAAGCTGGGGAAACAAAAACTAAGAAAATAACCTGCTTTTGTTGTGGTACAATAGGTCATAAAGCAAATGTATGTAATTTTAGGAAAAGTAAAACTAAAAGAAAAATTAAAAGGGTATGGGTTCCAAAAGGAACCAACTTGACTAACCATGAAGGACCCAAGAAAACTTGGGTACCTAAGATGACATGATTTGCTTGTGTAGGAGTGTCTTGCAGCCAAGGTCAACAAAAATTGCTGGTATTTGGATAGTGGCTGCTCAAGGCACATGACGGGTGATAAAGATCAATTTTTCACCCTTGAAGCTAAGAAGGGAGGTGCTGTGACTTTTGGAGACAACAACCAAGGTCACATCATTGGTATTGGTAAAGTTCAAATCACCCCTTCTACTTTTATAGATAATGTTAGATATGTTGATGGTCTTAAGCATAACTTGTTAAGCATTAGTCAATTATGTGATAAAGGATATGATGTTATGTTTAAACCATCACTATACATTATAACAAATCCTAATGATCATAGCTTAGTTTTTAAAGGGATTAGACATGGAAATGTATATGTGGTAGACCTAGAAGATCTAGCAAAACATAACCAATGTTTAGTTGTTAATGAAACTAAAGAAAGTGATGCTAGTTGGTTATGGCACCGTAAGTTAGGTCATGCAAGCATGGACACAATAACTAAACTTGTTAAAAGAGATTCCGTGATAGGTTTGCCAAAATTAAAATTTGAAAAGAACAAAATTTGTGAAGCATGTCAATTTGGCAAACAATCTAGGAACTCATTTAAATCTATAAAATGTGTCTCTACCTCTAGGCCATTAGAACTATTACATATGGACTTATTTGGTCCAACTAGAATAACAAGCCTAGGTGGAAATAAATATGGTCTAGTTATAGTAGATGATTACTCTAGGTACACATGGGTCATGTTTCTAGCGCATAAGGATCAAGCATTTTCTATGTTTAAGAAGTTCCATAAGGAAGTAACAAATGCTAGAGAATCCTCAGTTATAGCTATTAGAAGTGACCATGGTACCGAATTCGAAAATCAATTATTTGATGAATTTTGTAGTAAAAAGGGGATAACCCATAATTTCTCAGCACCTAGGACACCACAACAAAATGGAGTTGTGGAAAGGAAAAATAGAACACTAGAGGAAATGGCTAGAACGATGTTATGTGAAAGTAACCTCCCTAAGTACTTTTGGGGAGAAGCCATTAATACTTCTTGCCATATATTAAATAGAGTTCTATTAAGACCCATCATAAAGAAAACACCATATGAACTGTGGAAAAACAGAAAACCAAAGGTTAACTATTTTCATGTTTTTGGATGTAGGTGTTTTGTACATAATAATGGGAAAGATAATCTAGGGAAATTTGATCCTAAATCTGATGAAGGAATATTCTTAGGTTATTCTACAACTAGTAAAGCCTATAGAGTCTTTAATAAAAGAACCCTAGTTATAGAAGAATCTATACATGTAGTTTTTGATGACTCTAGTGACATCTCATCTAGTAAGAAGGTTAATTTTGATGATGATATTGAAATACTTGAAGAAAAGATAGATGAGATGGGATTACAAGATGATCAAAAGTTGATTGAAGGAGAATCATCAAACCAAGAGCCTATAGCGGATCATGGGTTAACAAAAGCTTGGAGGTATGCTCATGGGCATCCTAAGGAACTAATTCTAGATGATCCATCACAACCGGTTAGGACTAGAGCATCCCTTAGGAATTTGAATAATCATCTAGCCTTTGTTTCACACTTTGAGCCCAAACATATAGAAGAAGCCGAAAATGATGTAAATTGGATAAATGCAATGCAAGAAGAACTAAACCAATTTACTAGAAACAAAGTGTGGGAACTAGTAGAGAGACCTTCTGAATATCCAATTATAGGTACAAAATGGATATATAAAAATAAGCTAGATGAAAATGGAATTGTTATAAGGAATAAGGCTAGACTAGTAGCAAAGGGTTATAATCAAGAAGAAGGTATAGACTTTGATGAAACCTTTGCTCCCGTAGCTAGACTTGAGGCTATTAGACTATTATTAGCATATGCATGCTCTAAGGATTTCAAACTATTTCAAATGGATGTAAAGAGTGCATTTTTAAATAGGTATATTAATGAGGAGGTGTATGTAGAACAACCTCCTGGTTTTGAAAACCATCAATACCCTAATCATGTGTATAAACTAAACAAAGCACTTTATGGGTTAAAACAAGCACCTAGAGCATGGTATGAGAGACTTAGTAAATTCCTATTAGAACATGAATTCTCTAGGGGAAATGTAGACACAACATTATTTCTGAAAAAGCAAAATAAGGATATGTTATTAGTACAGATTTATGTTGATGATATCATTTTTGGTGCTACTAACAATCGCCTCTGCGAAGAGTTTGCTGATTTGATGCAGAGTGAGTTTGAGATGAGCATGATGGGAGAGCTGAACTACTTCCTCGGGCTTCAAATCAAACAATCTGAAGAAGGCATCTTCATCAATCAAGCAAAATATATCAAGGAGATGCTCAAGAAGTTTGATATGGAGGGAAACAAATCAATCAGCACCCCCATGAGCTCATCATGTAAGTTAGACCAAGATGAATCAGGTAAATCCGTCGATCAAAAACTTTATAGAGGTATGATAGGTTCTTTACTGTATCTTACTGCAAGTAGACCTGATATTATGTTTAGTGTGTGCATGTGTGCTAGATATCAGGCTAATCCTAAAGAATCACACCTAGCTGCAGTTAAAAGAATCTTTAAATACTTAATAGGAACTAAGAACATAGGACTGTGGTACTCTAAAGAATCTAGTCTAAACTTAATAGGGTACACAGATTCAGACTTCGCTGGATGTAAACTTGATAGAAAAAGTACCAGCGGGTCTTGTCAATTTCTAGGAGAAAACCTAATCTCATGGTTTAGCAAGAAACAAAACTCGGTTGCATTATCCACTGCAGAAGCTGAATATGTTGCAGCCGGGAGTTGCTGTGCACAAATCTTATGGATTAAACAACAATTAGAAGATTATGGCATTAAACAAGATGCAATCCCCATTAATTGTGATAACACAAGTGCCATAAATCTAACTAAAAATCCAATTCAACACTCAAGAACTAAACACATTGAGATAAGACATCACTTCATAAGAGATCATGTATTGAATGGTGATGTGTCACTCCACTTTGTGTGTACTGATAATCAATTAGCAGATATTTTCACAAAACCCCTAAGTGAAGAGAGGTTTAGTGTGCTTAGAAGGGGATTAGGAGTGATTGATCCATCCTAGTGGGAGTTTCCACTAGATTAATTGATTTTGATGAGGTTAAAATAGAGTTTCTATTCAATGATCATCAAATCAGTCCTTAATTAGGTGATTTTCCCTCATTTGGCACGGCTATAGCATGATTTTTAAATACGTGCCAAGGTTAGAGACGACTCGAGTAAGGTTCAGAGCCGGCTCCTAAGGGGGAGTCGACTCGCGCATTTGCGGGAGTCGACTCGCAAAGTTGGCAGCAAAGGAGGAGTCGACTCGCGCATATTCTGGAGTCGACTCGAGGTCGAGTCGACTCGAGACTCAGGGGAGTCGACTCGCAGTCGGGATCCGACTTTTTAACCCTAGGTTTGTCGTTTCGCAAACACTTTTCCTCAAGCCGCCACTGTTCACAAAGCCCTAGAGCCGACTCCTAGGTCATCCCCGATCGTCTCCTAGGCCTTCTCCCGTCGATTCTTCGCCGGACATTGAGTTTCCGTCCGTTCCTAGGTCATTTCCGGTCCGTCCCGAGCTTCCTCTGTCCGTCCTTCATCGTCCTCAAGGTATTTTCTTCCCGTTTAGGTCAAGATGCCTCGTAAGGCCGTCGTTAGGAAGAGGTCCCGTCCCGCGGCCGTTCCCGAGCGGCGCTCCAAGGCGCGGCATGATCCCGCGAGGCAACCACCTCCGGATCGTTCCCCGCCTAGGGTGGTTCATGTTAGACCATTGGCCGGGAAGGCCGTTTCCACCGGGAGGTATGTCGATTTCGACTTCCTCTCCCGGGAAGGATTCACCATAGGCGATAGGCTTAGAGCCCAGGGTCTAGAGTACTTCCTCACCTTGGACCTTCCCACCTATCCTGGCCTAGTTCAAGAGTTCTACAGTACCGTCCATCGGGGAGATGGAGGTATTGAGGGCACCGTATTAGGTGTCCCATTACGTGTCACGGAGGATCTCATTGCCCATATCCTCCACCTTCCATTAGTAGGGGTAGCTCCTGCACATCCTGAGGATAGATTTGAGGCCCTTACGATCGTCTTAGGGCAGCCACCTCAGTCCCCCCTAGATGAAGTATCTGCTAGCTCACTTCCTATTGAAGTGAGAATCCTTTTGAGCATTTTGTCCAGGTCCATCTTCCCTAAGACAGGGAGATTTGATTTTGTGAATGAGAGGGACCTAGCTATTATGTCTTACATTCTTCAGGACACCCCGGTCAACTTCCCCAAGCTCATTTATAGGTATATGTGTGAGCCCCTGGATAGACCTAGGCTCTCCCTCCCATACGGGATGATATTCACTCTCCTGTTCAGGCAGTACGAAATTTCCATTCCTGAGAGGGAACCCTCTCGTGCCTTGCGATGGACTGATCGCTTGGGTACGGGGACCATGCACAGGATGGAATTTCGGAAGAAAGACGGGATCTGGGTTAGGAAGTCCACTCTCACTGCTCAGACCACCAGACCATCACCCAGTCCTGAGCCAGATTTTGACTACCCAGACTCCCCAGACCATCCAGACCTTCCATCCACTCCTCCTGCTCCTACTACCTCTGCCGGACCTTCCTCCTCAGCTCCACCACCTATGGAGGTCCGTATTGATCCAGAGCAGCTCCGGGAGCTGCGGCAGGAGATCGTCCGAGATTTGAGAGACGAGCTGCTCCGGGAGCTCCGAGGTTCCGTGCCAGCTCCCACTCCTGCACCCACTCCTGCTCCCACTCCATCCTCTGCATTGGTGCCATCCTTGACCGCCGTAACAGACATGACGGCTAAAGTGCGGGAAGAGATATATAATATGAGGGATTTGATGCAGGCCCAGTTCCGCAACATGAGTAAGATCACGAGCACCACTCGACAGTTTCGAGAGGAGATAGGCCGTGACATGCACACCACCACCGAGGGGGCCGAGCGCTTGTCGAATGTACTCATCGACAAGCTGGATGCACTTCAGACCTCGGTGACTGGGCTTCAGACGTCGGTGACCGAGCTTTCCACTACGCACAGCAGAGCCACCACGTCTATCATCACACAGCTTGGCCATGTGACAGAGGCAGTCGCCCTCCTCATGGAGCAGAGCCGATTGAGAGGAGGAGTCACATCCTCCAGAGGTGGAGATGCATCCTCGAGAGGAGGAGCCACATCCTCGAGAGGTGGAGCTACATCCTCCAGAGGAGGAGATGTATCCTCGAGAGGTGGAGCCACATCCTCGAGGAGGTCATAGATGATTTTGAGTGGTGTTTTGTCTTCTTTTGTATTGTTCTTGCTTTACTTATAGTATGCTCAAATGTATTCATCTTCATATCAATACAATGAGTAGACATCTTATCTTCATTTCTGTGCCAATTGACTGTGCCATTTGATGTTTGATTGTGCCATTTGTGCCATTGATTGTGTGTGAGTGCTTCCTTTTTGATATGATGACAAAAAGGGGGAGAAATATGTATAAAATATGTAAAAAGGGGAGAAATATGGATAAAATATGTAAAAGAACTCTTAAAAACACACACAAATTTGTTCTCAGTGGATTCGGTACCTCGAGGCTCATTATCTGTCTTTTGGAGCTCCTAATGGAGTAATCTCCAGAATCTATTCAAGGAATATTCGGAGATTAGCTGAATCGTACTCAAGAACAAATTGACAGATTTTCCCTCTAAAAACAAAAATTCAGTTCAAAAATTTCAAAGCATTAAAAGGAAATTCAGAAAATCAAAACTAGTTGAATGCATATGTTGAGGGGGAGAATCTGAATTTTAATCAAGATAAATCATTAATAACATATAAGCCAAACAATTGATTGCATAATATGAAGGCTTATATAATTCCAAATGAAAGGGGGAGCTTTAACTCCGAAATTTAAATGTTTCACACCTTTCAAACTTGGATAAATTAAATTTTTCAGACATTTGAATTCATTTATGGATTTTATTTCATTACTTATTGAGCAATTCATTTTACATATACTCAAAGTTTTGTCATCATCAAAAAGGGGGAGATTGTGGAGTGATTGATTAAAACCCCGTTTGATTTTGATGAGCTCAAAGCATTTGAGTATATCGTGTGATTACTAATGAATTCAATTGAGTGTTTCAGTGAAAATCCTGCTCAGTGTCTCTAGACTTGGTTCATAACCTTTTGGATAAGTTAAGAACTCTGCATGAACCAATGTCTGAGATTCGAGTCGACTCCCGAGTTTCACGAGTCGACTCCAAGCGTATCAAGGTCACTGGCACGAGCTCGAGTCGACTCCTAATCAGTATGAGTCGACTCCGACTGAAAACAGACAGAAGGATAAAAGAGCAGTTTTTCAGATCTTAGATTCGAGTCGACTCCAGTGGAACGCGAGTCGACTCCCAGCGGTACACAAAGAAAAAGTCAGAGAGCGTTTTATGGACTCTGAGATTCGAGTCGACTCCCGCAGTACGCGAGTCGACTCCAAGACTGTGCGACCATCGACAGACAGAAAACCATGTTACTGCCTCTGAGATTCGAGTCGACTCCCAGACAGCTCGAGTCGACTCCAAGACAAGCTTCACGTCAAAAGGCAGAAGACCAACTTTCGGAAACTGAGAGCCGAGTCGACTCCAAGAAAGTTCGAGTCGACTCCAAAACTGGATGAGCCAAAAGTCAGAGAATCGGGAGTTCGGGCTCTGAGATTCGAGTCGACTCCCAGACAGCTCGAGTCGACTCCAAGACAAGCTTCACGTCAAAAGGCAGAAGACCAACTTTCGGAAACTGAGAGCCGAGTCGACTCCAAGAAAGTTCGAGTCGACTCCAAGACTGGATGAGCCAAAAGTCAGAGAATCGGGAGTTCGGGCTCTGAGATTCGAGTCGACTCCCAAGATAGACGAGTCGACTCGAGTGGACAAAATTCAAATTTGGGTCCACGGACTTCAGAGGATGAGCAGACTCCAAAATTGCCAGGTCAGCGCCAGAAGTTGGCGAGTCGACTCCGGGTCAAGACGAGTCGACTCCCAGTCAAGACGGCAACTTTAATTCAAACTTGGAACAGTTGCCGAGTCGACTCCGGAAAAGCTCGAGTCGACTCCTGCTACAGCCGAGTCGATTCCTGATCGCGCGAGTCGACTCCAACCCACCAACGGTCACATTGTCAGGCTGCGCAGAGTGTGCAGAACGGCCAGAAAAAGTAGAGTAACGGCTAGTTTCCGTGGGGGTTGGCTTAAATAGCCACAGAAGACTGTAGCAAGACAGAGAATACACATTCCACTCCAAGCATTCGAGTTTTCAAGCTTTGCAAGTGCTCTTAAACGAGAAAAAGGGGAGATCTGCATTTACTGCTCCACCAACATCTTCCCAGCATTCAAAGCTTCCTCCTCCTGCTTTCAAGTCGACCACTCTTTCAAGAGGAGACCGGAGTTCCAGAAGCCACACCTCTTCACCATCTTAAAAGCGTTTGAGGGCTTCTAACTCCTTTACGATTATATTGTTTTAAATCTGCTTTTTGAGAAGCTATTTTCTGTTTTCTTCCATCTCGTGTATTTACTTGATTCAATCAGGGGATTGAATCAAGGGGTTCAAGGTTGGTTGGTGAGCCGGTTTTAAAACCAACGTGTGTAAGGGTTTGATTGTGAGCCCGGGAAAACAATCGGTGACGGTTCTAGTCGGTGAGCCTGGAAAAACCGACCGAGTTCGTTGTGAGCTCGTAAAACAACAAGTTTGGTTGTGAGCTTGCAAAACAACCGGCTGTAATCCAAAGGGGGTTATAGTGAATTCCCAAGAGAAACTTGGGGAGTGGACGTAGGAGCAAGGGATAGCTCCGAACCACTATAAAACTTGTGTTTGTGATTGATTGTCTCTCCCTCTTCTCATTTCATATTACTCACAGCACATAGTAATTAATTAAATAACTTGCAATAGTTTTTAATTAATCATCCATAACGTTTTAAATTATCTAAATTATTTTAAAACCCAATTCACCCCCCCCTCTTGGGTTGTCTATCTGGGCAACAAACCAAAAAGCTAGATCATTCAAGAGAGAAGTTAGAAAGAAAAGCTCAAGGGAGTGAGTGCATTCAAGGAAGGAAATCAAGTATTCTCAAGTCTCCCAAGCGATTTCAAGCTCAACCACTCTTGTGCGCTCGGGATTCGAAGCTCACACTCAACCCTACGCGCTCCACCTCGGAAGAATCAACATTTCCCACGCTTCCAACGGCAAAAGGATTCTTCCGGGTTACATTATTCATAATTGTTATATTTGCTTCTTAGAGCTTTTATTTCCTTTTGTAAACTCTTTTATTGTGGTGCTTGTTCCAGTCAAGGAACTTGGAACAAGGGAAAGGCGTCCAAGCCTAAGAGAAATTGGGGGTTTTAGGGTTTGTTGTGAGCCCGGTGTAAAACAACGAGTTGGGTAGTGAACTCGCAAAACTACCGTACTGTAATCTTGGATTATAGTGGAAATTCCCAAAGGCGCTTTGGGGAGTGGATGTAGGAGCGGTGAAGGCTCCGAACCACTATAAAACCGTGTGTTTGTGGTTGTCTCTTCTTATCTCTTTATCTTTATTTTAGTTCATATATTTGTGTGTTTTATTTTTAATTAGGTAAAAAGTTTTTTAAAACACCCAATTCACCCCCCTCTTGGGTGACCATCTCTAGGCAACAAGTGGTATCAGAGCAGGTGCTCTGTATATTTCTTGAAAGACCTAACCGTCTTAGCTAAAGATCTAGATGGCAACACCCTTTAACAATGTTCCTGCCGAGGGGCAAGCAACCAATAGACCTCCACTCTTCAATGGGACAAATTATACCTATTGGAAGACGAGAATGAGAATTTTCATTCAAGCACAAGACTATGCCTTGTGGAGGGTTATAGTCAAGGGACCACAAGAACCATCACACGTGGTGAATGGCATTCGAGTTCCCAAATCTGAGGAGGATTGGGATGAGAATGATGATAGGATGGCTCAACTCAATTCTAGAGCCATGAACTCATTATTTTGTTCTCTAGATGTAAATGAGTTCAATAGAGTCTCTACATGCAGTTCCGCTAAGGAAATATGGGATAGGCTTGAAGTTACCCACGAGGGTACAAATCAAGTCAAAGAGTCCAAAGTGAACATTCTAGTTCACAAGTATGAATTGTTTAAGATGGAACCTAATGAAACCATCACATGCATGTTTACACGTTTTACCGAAATTATTAATGGTCTAAAAAGCTTGGGCAAATCTTACACTAACCCCGAACTTGTGAGTAAAATTCTCAAGTCACTACCAAAAGCATGGGAAGCAAAGGTCACGGCGATTGTAGAAGCCAAAGACCTCAACACCTTGGGGCTAGAACAACTCTTGGGCTCATTGATGACGCATGAGCTCACGATGAAGCAGCATGAAGAAGAGTTGCCAAAGAAAAAGACAATCGCACTCAAGGCTACCTCAAGTGTATGTGAAGAAGAGAGCAGTGAGAGTGAAGAAGAAAGTCAAGATGAGGACTTGGGTTTGATAGTAAGGAAATTTAAAAAGTTCATGAGAAGAAAGAAACCATTCCCAAGAAAGAAATTTGGAGGGAGAAATGATTGGGAAAAAGAAAAAGAAAAAGAAAGAGACCCAATCGTATGCTATGACTGCAAGAGACCGGGACATATTCGTTCCGAATGCCCACAACAAAAGAAGCATTTTGGAAAGAAGAAGAAAAAGGCATTGAAGGCAACATGGGATGACAGTGATACATCATCCTCCGAGGAAGAGAAGGAAGAGACCGCCAATCTATGCTTCATGGCGCTCGAAGATGACGAGGTATGTCAAAACCCAACTATAAATTTTACTTTAGAAGAATTATATGATGCTTTTCAAGAACTTATGGGTGATTGTAGTATGTTAGGAGCAAAGAATAAAGAATTAAAAGCCTCAAATCAAAAACTAAAGGAAAATATTGAAAATCTATTAATTGAAAAGGAGAGCGTTAAAAATATGAACACTACTAACCTAAAAATCGAAAATTCAAGACTTAGCACTGAAAATGAAAAGGCAAAAACACTAATCAAGGAATTAAATCTAAAAGTAAATTCCCTACTCAATAGTAATACCTCACTTGCGCAAACTGTTGAATCTCTTAAAAAAGATATGAAAGAACTAGTTAAAGAAAATTTGAATCTTAAGAATGAGGTACATAAGTACAAGCCAATTGTTGAAAAATTCACACAAAGCTCTGAAAAATTAAATCTTATTCTTTCAAATCAAAGAGCTGTTTTCAATAAAGCTGGATTAGGATATAAAACTAATAAGCAACAAAAGTATCTAAAGAATTTCTTTGTAAAAGCAAAAGACGTAAAAACTGAAAAACCAACATGCTTTCTTTGTGGAAAGAACGGACATAAAGCCTACTCTTGTATTCAAAGAAAAATCCAAACTAACAAGGGTACATTTGTAAAAGCTAAAAACATAACTAAAGTATGGGTGCCTAAGGGAGTCAACTACACTAACCACGAAGGACCCAAGAAAACTTGGGTACCTAAGAGCTTCACATGATCATTTTGCAGATATGCCTTACAGCCGGAAATAAAAAGAGAATGTGGTATCTTGATAGTGGTTGCTCAAGGCATATGACCGGTGACAAGAGTCTCTTCGTCACCTTGGAATCAAAAGAAGGAGGAGTAGTCACATTTGGAGACAATGCTAAAGGTCGAATTATTGGTGTTGGTAAAATCTCCATATCACCCTCCTCATTTATAGATAATGTATTGTTAGTTAATGGACTAAAACATAATTTATTAAGTATAAGTCAATTTTGTGACAAGGGCTTTAAAGTGTCATTTGAATCATCACTATGCATAATTAATAGTCCAATTGATAATGAGATCATACTCACAGGACATAGGCATGGAAACGTTTACATGGTAGATCTTGATGATCTCACCATGAGGGATGGCCAATGTCTTGTAGCCATGAATCCCAAAGTCAATGAGACTAGTTGGTTATGGCATCGTAGGTTAGGGCATGCTAGCATGGATTTAATCTCTAAATTGATCACAAAGGATCTAGTCAAAGGACTACCAAAAATAGACTTTGAAAAGAATAAAATTTGTGCGGCATGTCAATTAGGGAAACAAACAAGAAGTTCTTTCAAGTCTAAGAACATAGTCTCAACATCAAAACCCTTAGAACTAATTCACATGGATTTGTTTGGACCCACTAGAACTGCTAGTCTAGGGGGTAAGAAATTTGGTCTTGTCATTGTTGATGATTTTTCACGTTTTACATGGGTTTCATTTCTTGCACACAAAGATGAGTCCTTTCTCGCTTTTGTCAAGTTTCATAATAAGGTTTCGAATGAACTCAATCTTAAACTAAAAGCAATTAGGAGTGATCATGGTACCGAGTTTGAAAATCAACACTTTGAAAAGTTTTGTGACGAAAATGGTATCAATCACAATTTCTCGGCACCTAGGACACTCCAACAAAATGGGGTGGTAGAAAGGAAGAATCGCACACTAGCAGATATGGGTCGTACCATATTGTGCGAATCGGATCTACCAAAGTATTTCTGGGCTGAAGCAATAAATACCTCATGTTATATCTTAAATCGTGCTTTAGTTAGATCCATTTTAAAGAAAACACCGTATGAATTGATAAAAGGTAAGAAACCAAATATAAGTTATTTTCATGTTTTCGGTTGTCGATGCTTTATTTTGAATAATGGAAAGGACAATCTCAGTAAATTTAGTGCTAAATCAGATGAGGGGATCTTCTTAGGTTATTCCTCATCTAGTAGAGCATACAGGGTCTTCAACAAGAGAACTCTCGTTGTTGAAGAATCCATTCATGTTGTTTTTGATGAAACTAATGGAGATTCTTCTAGAAAAGAAGAAGATGGTGATGCAGGTATACTTGAAGACCGAATAAAGGAATTCTCCATACAAGACAAACAACATGAGGATGAGGTCAAGGAAGATACAAATCAGCAAGATGAAGAAGGTCAACCTCCATCAAAAATTCAAGATTTTCCTAAAGAATGGAGGTATGCACATGGTCATCCAAAGGATCTAATCCTTGGTGATCCTTCACAAGGTATAAGAACTAGATCCTCTTTAAGAAACACTAGTAATTACCTTGCTTTCGTATCACAAATAGAGCCTAAATCACTAGAAGAAGCTGAAAAAGATGATAATTGGATGAATGCTATGCAAGAGGAATTAAATCAATTCGAAAGAAATGAAGTTTGGACTCTAATGAAAAGACCCCCTAATGTTTCAATTATAGGTACCAAGTGGGTGTATAGAAATAAACTAGATGAAGATGGAATAGTAATAAGAAACAAAGCTAGGCTAGTGGCCAAAGGATATAATCAGGAGGAAGGAATAGATTTTGACGAAACTTTTGCTCCTGTTGCTAGATTAGAGGCTATTAGACTACTTTTAGCATATGCATGCTTCATGGATTTTAAACTTTATCAAATGGATGTAAAAAGTGCATTTTTAAATGGCTATATAATGGAGGAAGTTTATGTAGGACAACCTCCAGGTTTTGAAAATCACTTACATCCAGATTATATTTATAAATTGCATAAAGCATTGTATGGACTTAAGCAAGCCCCTAGGGCATGGTATGAAAGGTTAAGTAATTTCCTAATTGAGAACAAATTCAAGAGAGGAAATGTAGACAAAACTCTCTTTATTAAAAGAAAAGGAAATGACTTATTGCTTGTACAAATTTATGTGGATGATATAATTTTTGGTGTTACTAATGATAGTCTTTGTCAAGAGTTTGCCAAGCTTATAAAGGGAGAATTTGAAATGAGCATGATGGGTGAGCTCAACTTCTTCCTTGGGTTACAAATAAAACAATCAGAGGAAGGCATCTTCATCAGTCAGTCCAAATACATCAAGGAAATGCTGGAAAAATTCAAGATGAAGGATGCAAAGGAAATCAGCACACCCATGGGCTCAAGTTGCAAGCTAGACAAAGATGAAAAAGGTAAAAGTATAGACTGCAAATTATACAGAGGTATGATAGGCTCTCTACTTTATCTTACTGCTAGTAGACCAGATATATTATTCAGTGTTTGTATGTGTGCTAGATACCAAGCATGTCCTAAGGAATCACACTTGCAAGCTGTTAAGAGAATTTTTAGATATCTAGTAGGGACATCTAATGTAGGCTTATGGTATTCTAAACAATCTGACATAAACTTAATTGCTTATTCCGATGCTGATTTTGCCGGGTGCAAACTCGACAGAAAAAGCACAAGTGGCACATGTCAATTCTTGGGTGCCAATTTGGTTTCTTGGTTTAGCAAGAAACAAAATTCAGTTGCTTTATCCACAGCTGAGGCTGAGTACATTGCAGTTGGAAGCTGTTGTGCCCAAGTTCTTTGGATTAAGCAACAACTTAAAGACTTCGGTATCAAAATGGATAATATACCAATTAAATGTGATAATACAAGGGCAATTAATTTAACAAAAAATCCTGTCCAACACTCTAAGTCAAAGCATATAGAGATTAGGCATCATTTTATTAGGGATCATGTGCTGAAAAATGATGTGATGATTGAATATGTATTTACAGAAAATCAATTAGCTGATATCTTTACAAAGCCCCTTTGTAAAGAAAGATTCAATTTCTTAAGGAATGCCTTGAGCTTGTATGATCCTAGCAAATGAGTTGAATTTGTATTGGATTACTTTGCTACTCAAACTAGTAATCAACCTCAAGGTAGACATAAGTGAAAACATGAATTCATCTAAGCTAAATGACGAACTGTTTGACTTTTCGGAGGATGGTTACCCTCCCTTGGACTCTTCATGGAGATATTTTCAGAACCTATTTCATAGGTATTCGAAATTTGGTCAAACATTCCTCATTTCAATATTAATAATTCAAAAAAATTATCAAATTATTATAGGTTGTATCATTAAGGGGGAGGATCACAAACAAATTCACTCTAAGTTTATCAAAAGAGATCATATTGATTAGGGTAATTAAACAAAATTGGGAGAAGATAGAATACAGTCTGAAATTTTTCAGTGCCGGAGACGTCTCTGGCAAATCGCAGAGACGTCCCCCCAAGGGGAGACGTCTCGCCTTAGTCGGGGAGACGTCTCGGGGACCGAATGAGGGCTTTTTAAATAGGTCGAAATCGCTCGAGCCGACTCGAGCTCTCTCCCTCATTCCCGACCAAAACGGAAAACCCTAGCCTCCATTTGCTCTCCACCTCAAATCCCAGCCTCCGTTTGCTCTAAATCACAAACCCTAGCATCCATGGCACCAAAGAAAGCTAGGATAACCCGTGGGAGGCGACCTAGAGTAGCGGCCGACGGTGAGGAACGGCGGGAAGAACCCTCCGCGCCTTCTCCTCCGGTTGCTCCGCCGACCACGACGATTTCCTGTGCAAATCGTACAGTCACGACTGGTAGGTACATCGATTTCTCCTTTTTAGATCATGAGGGGTTCTCTATTGGAGAGAGACTCCGAGCTCAAGGGTGGGAGCACTTTTGCACACTAAATACCTCGACCTACCCCGGCCTAGTTAGAGAGTTTTTTAGCAATATGGCATTAGGGGACCAAGGGTACACTGGATGTGTCCGGGGGACATTAGTGGAAGTAAATGAAGATGTCCTATCCACTGTCCTACAAATCCCTAAGGACGGTGAGGCTCCAACCTCACTTCCCCAAAGGGAATTAGCCCTAAATCTGCTGTTAGGACAAGAGGACTGCGGCCCTCTTGATGTTATCAACTCCCAAGACCTAAACGCCGAAATGAGATTACTTTTAAGTATTGTCAACCGGGTCTTGTTTCCCAAAACCGGTCGCTTCGATTTTGTTTCGGAGCGAGACTTAGCTATTATGCATCATATCCTACAAGGGATCCCTCTAAACCTTCCTAGACTCATGCTAAATTACATTGCCCTATGTCATAGGTATTCTAGGTTTAGTATACCCTATGGCATGATCTTTACCTTAATCTTTAAACACTTCAAGGTTCCCATTCCAACAAATGAACCTGCAAAGGCCTTGAGAAACACCGACTACTATAATGAGGGCACAATGAGAAGAATGGAGTTTCATAAGATAGATGGGTCGTGGGTCAAGGTTCCAAAAAGAAAAGCACAAACCATAGAGCCTGAAATCCCACATCATGAGTCTGACCATCACTCTCCTCCACCTAGCCACATGAACATCCCTGATATTCCCTCCAGCTCAGCTGGACCTTCCACGTCCATGCCACCACCTCCTCCAGTCAGTGGGCCCTCCTTCCTATCAGAAGATCAGATGCGCACCTTAGCATCTGCCATTTGCCAGCAGATGAGGGAGGAGATGAGATCCATGATCTCCACAGAGTTGGCCCCCATCAGAGCTTCACATGAAGGGCTTCTACAAGAGATGAAGGATATTAGAAGTCAGATTGAAGCTACAACACAAGAGATAATTGGTATGGGTGCCACCCAAACCATCAGATCATTAGAGCTCAAGGACAGCTTGAAGAGCATTTCCAAGAGTCTCAAAGAGCTGACAAAACCAGATGGCAACGTGGGCACCTTGGTTGCCCAACTCAGAGGGAGAATTGAAATGGCAACCATAGAATTTGAAGCACTTGTGGCAGGTTTCCACAAGTCACAGGGAGATCAATTTAAGACCCTCATGGATTCCATCAATGCATTCATAGATGCAGCTTGTAAGGCTTATGCACAAAGTACATCTAGTAGGCCCCATGAGCAACGTCGCCAATGATGGATATCTTGTAGGATCTTCTTTTTGTAAATCCTAGGCTATTTTGAAACACCTTTTGTATTAGAAATCAATACTTGTAATGATTTCTTCTTTTGACTATGTACTGACTTCAAAGGTTTATGATGACATATGAATGAATACAATCTCTTTTGAACACTTTGTGTACATTGCCAATTCTGCATATGTGTTTCTGTGATTGTATGATATGCCATAAAAATCTTACCACATACCTTGAGTGTTCAAATTTGATACAAAGAAACAATGCACATAAAACAGGGGGAGCACATCTTGTGATAACTATGTTAAACTAAAAGATAAGTCTGAAATGAATTCCAAAACAAAGGGGGAGTGATATGAATACATTAATAGAAATGACTTGGACAGGGGGAGCACAACTTGAATATCCTTGAGTAAAATGAATGCTGAATTCCACTATAAATTGAGTCTTAAGCACCTAAGGATAATTTGTCCCCTTCATGTTGCTGACAAAAAGGGGGAGTAGATAGTATATGGAATGCAAAATTTATAATAGATATTGAATATGGAGATATTGAAAGGGGGAGTATGAAAGGGGGAGTAGACATGGATATTGAATATGGAATGCAAAATTTTTTAATCATACTCCAAAGTTGAATTAGGAAAGATAAAATTGAAGAATATTGATTTTAAGATAATTGCCCTTCTGGAAAAGAAAGGGGGAGTCAAAAAGAATCTAGCTTTCAATTATCTTCAGCATCAATATTTCATTTTAACTTGATTCAAACTCAGTTCATATGCCAAAATCATTTAAGAACTATAAAGATCAATCTTATGCACAAGGAAAGAACTGAATTGAGTGATGCACATTGTATCTAGGCCAAAATATTATACTTGTACATCCGATCAAATACTGTGTATATGTTTAAATTTCAAATTTTGCATATACTCAGTGTTGGGAATTGTGTCCCAAAGCCAATTTTTTAATTGTAAGAAATTGAATTATGTATATGTTTTATTAAAATGAATAAAAATTTATTCTGGCAATTTTCTATTCATCACAAGTGTTGCATCTTCAAATTGAACTCCTGTGTATTGTGATGAAGTCCTTAGGACTAATTTAGTGGATAAAAGAGGTTTTATCATTTAGTCCTTAAACCAGTTCGCGACCAAATGACGAGCTGTCAATTGGACGATAGCTATGTCAAGTATAGGTCGTTGTGTGCCATTTAGTTGGTTGTCCTCTTAAACCAAGGAGTGTAGAGACACTGTATGGCATACAGGTGAGATGTAGGAGTACATCGTCACTGAATAGTGACTCACCTGCGTAGCACTCCACTGTCGGGAGTTAGCTCGTAAAACGTATGGGCATAAGTACCCCTTAGACCTGAGACTGTCACGGTGACTTGCAAGCAACTCACTGTACTTAGGCACTGGATGACCTGAATTTCTAATTCAGGGATCGGAAGGATGCTGGGTGCAGTCAAGTACTCGCGAAGTCTGTGTATGAGTCAAGATGGGATTGACCGCTCCAGATTTTAGGAGTTGATGTCTCACTGTATTTCAATTCAGTAAAACCTTGGCCAGGGTAAACCAAGTGATAGGTCACTTGATTTGATTATTTGAAATACACTATGGATGACCGGACCCAGAGGTCGACAGTCCTCTCTGAGGTCATCTTGAGCATCGAAGGTCATAGGGATGAATTATGCAACAACCATACGTCTAGGTTCTTGAATGTTGCTTTGCATATTCGACCTATCCGGACGTCGGGTATCATTGCTAGATGGTCACCTCGATTAGTGTATGGAGTAGTCCATGTACTACCGGCTTAGTGTTCGAACCTATCGGAGTCACGCACATAAGTCAAGTTAAGTAGGAAGGACTTGATCCAATTTAATTGAGAATTAAATTGTGGATCATTTGAGATTTGATTTTGTCTATGTTCAGCTAGCACTGAACATGAGGTGCATACTGAATTTCATGGATGTGTATTTAATTATGTCTGTATTCTGGCTTAATCAAGTTTCAATTAATGTAATTGAAATTGATTTGGACTCATTTGTTGAGTTTGTTTTTGAATTGGATTCAAATGAATGTAATTGGGCTTCATGATGATTTTATTAGAATTTATTCCATATTTATTCTAGTCCAAGTGTGACTTGGATTGATCCGAAAATTGAACTAATTGGAGTTCACATGAATCAGATTCATGTGGAATTTTTCCGGATCCAAAATCTTTCAAATTGGTTTTCAATTTGGTTTAGAACCAATGATGGACCCAAGCCCATTTGATTCAGCCCATTTGAATTAACCCATTTACAAGTTTGCCCCTCTATTTAATTGACTCTTTCCTGTGTTTCTTCTTCGGTCCACATCAGCCGTGAACCACTTTTTCTGCTGAATCGTTCTCCCGTGAACCACGTTTTTTCCCTTCTTCGAAACACTTCAATTGACCGCTTGATCTTCCTCATCCTGCAACCATTTGAAGATCCGAAGAGACGTGTCTCTTCGGTTTTGAAACCTCTTTAACATAGGACTGATTTAATTGAAATCAAACGGTTCAAAAAATTCAATAAAATCATGAAATGTTTGGCGTTCACTCTTCCCTTTTGCCGTTTTCTCTTCCCTGGTTCAGCCTTTTCTTTGCCTATAAATAGGCTGGGGTTCTCTTCATTCTTTGCTAGAGATTTGATCTGGGGAGAGGGGAGATTCGTGATCTTTTGAGTAGCTTGAAAAGAGAGGAAAAGGAAACGGGAAGAAAGAGGAAAAGGAAACGGGAAGAAAAAAAAAAGGAAGAATTTTTGAAATTCTTTTCTTCCAGGGGCTTATTTGCAAAAGGGTTTTTGCACTATACAGACATCATCCTACCTTCCTGCATTTCTTGGCGTGCGTGTGAAGTAGAGGGTCCGTACATCCGGGCCTTGCATTGCACCAGATCCATCAGTACCAGATCCGGCACCAGATCCAGTTCCAGATCCAGTTTCCGATCCAGTACCAGATCTAGCATCTGATCCAGTATCTGATCCAGCACTTGGCCCTGTACCAGATTCTGTTCCTGAGTACCTTGACCATCTTCCGCTGCGGGATCGAGGTATGGTAAACATAATATAGTTATGTTATTTATTTATACCTGTTATAAATAAATAGATAAAATTTTAAAACTGATTTTCTGACCTGGCATCCGATTTTATCGGATTTTGCGGGATATTTTCCCTTCAACTGGTATCAGAGCCAGGTTGGCCGATGGAATTGGCCTATAATATCTAGAATTGTGCATGATTTAATTTTTAAATTTAGATTAGATCTAGATTTAGTGATAAAATATCAATCTTGTGCTGAATTATAAGGTTGTCCTGCTATAAGGTTAACCCCTTATAGTGAAAAGGTTGTCCTAGCACAAAATTGAGATTAATTTGTATCATAAAATAAATAGTTTATTTTTGTGAAATTATGCATAATTGATGTTTATGAAATTTCAGTTTTAAATTTATTATGACCATAAAGTTTAAATATAAATTGTTTATATTTGAAATAAATTGACACCTTGAATCCATGATCATAATACATTTAATAAAGAATTAAATGTTGAATTTAAAATTTAAATTTTGAATTTCAAATAAAGATTTAAAATTCAAAATTTGAAATTCGAATTAAAATTTAAATTTGAACATGGGTTTTGGGGCATGGGTTAGCACAATCAGTTGATTAGGTTAGACCTAATGTTAGAATTGAATTGGAATCAATAGTTGTATTAGACTAAATTCATTTTTCTAATTTGATCAAACTCAATAGTTTTGTTGATCATGTCCAAACACTTCAATTGGATCTGATTGTGGCTCAGTGGTCGAGCCTGAGTTCTTAATGACTATCTAAATCAACTTGACATACCATTTGGTGTCTAAGGCAAGTTGGATCTACGGTTATTAATTGGGGCTACCTCTTTCCTGGCCAACTCTGTTGGTGTCTAGGAAAGACGGTTAATGGCGGAACCCTCCCGTGATCTCTCTTACCTGGCCAATGTGGTCGTTCAAGCTTTGATTTAGATATCTTGAGACTTGGTACTCACCCATGTCAATAAGGAAATCAGTATGACTGATTTAGATGTCCATAGACCAATGATATTCTATGTCCTCTATATGACTCTGTGCAGTCAGTGGGAGGATATAGAATTATCAGTCTCTCTAAAATCCTCTAAATTATTAGGTCCTTAAAATGATATAGTTATATAGATAACTAGGTCGTAGCCTCCCATTAAAATGGATGATAATTGGTCCAGTATTCCAGTTGGACATGCAGGACGCTTCCGTCTGGTGTTCATCTGAATATTGGAATTATCCTTCATTATATGATAGCTCTTTGAGCTATCTGATTGTGATTAGGTTGGCCGAGCTTTCCTCGGGCCTGATCATACATTAGGTAGTGTCATCGAGTTAGTTCATTAATGGTTGGATCTGACCAGGATTTTCAGTGGAGGCCTCCGCCTACTGATTACCACCTGGGGCAAAATAAAATACTAGAAAATATTTAGAGAAATAATTGGTAATGTACCTACCCTTAGATGCATATGGGTTGGCCGAGCTTTCCTCGGGCCTGTATACAGTCCATGTGGATTCTAGTACCCGCTAAGGAATTAAAGTAATTCCTCGAATTAAAGGTAGAGGCTATTAATTCGATTAAAATAGTGGGAGAAAACTTTAGACTAAAGTCCAAGTCTTTAGGATTAAATAAATCATATACTGATTAGTTGGGTTTTTCCTTTATTTTTCAGATATGGCTAACTCATTGTCCCTCCGAACACTATTAGACAATGATAAGCTTAATGGACCTAACTTCGATAGCTGGTATCGAAAGATGAAAATAGTATTGGAGCATGAGCGGATCCTGTATGTGATATCGGATCCTGCACCTGAGGAACCTGCAGCCAATGCACCACGTGCAATCAGAGACGCTTATCAGAAGTGGCTCAACGATCGCACTACAGTGCGTTGCATCATGAGGGCCTCGATGAATGACGAGTTTAGTCGTAAATTCGAGGAAGCGCAGCCAGTGGAAATCCTTCAAATGTTGAAGGAGTCTTTCGGTACACCTGATGATGTTGAACGACATAAGACCTCCTGCGCTATATTCAATGCCCGCATGAGGGAAGGGGCATCGGTCACCGATCATGTATTGTACATGGTCGAACAAATTGATCGCCTAAGTAAACTTGGCTTTCCTTTGCATGAGCAATTGGGCAAGGATGCCATTTTGAATTCACTTCCTAAGTCCTACCTGACCTTCCTTAGTCATTATAGAATGACTAAACCTGAAGTATCCTATCATGGTTTGCTAGGATTACTGCAGACCTATGAGAAGGATCACCAACTCAAAAAGGAGTCGGTGAATGTGGTAGGTGGGACTTCTGCAGGACTTTCTTCCTTTAAGAAAGGAAAGAAGAAGAAGGTGCAGAAAGCTCGTGCTGGGGTCTCTAAGCCCAGCCAGACTAAGAAGCGTAAAGCCGATAAGAGCAATGCAGAGTGCTTCTTCTGTAAGAAGATGGGTCATTGGAAGCGGAACTGTCCGGCTTACATAGCGTCCCTTGATCCAAACAGGCCTAAGAAGAAAAAGCAGCAAACAGTTGCTACACAAGGTAATTATATGATAACACCTTGTAATTTTTCAATTTATGATTCTACCACTTGGGTATTGGATACCGGAAGTCCAATTAATATTTGCAATTCGTTGCAGGGACTTCAAGTTAGTAGAAGATTCAAGAATGACGAGAGATTCCTGAACGTTGGAGATGGAAGATCAGTTCCAGTCCTAGCTTTAGGAGTCATTCAGCTTGTTTTTGAATCTAGAGTAGTCATATTAGATGATTGTCATTATTGTCCAACATTTTTAATGAATGTCATCTCTGTAGGCCTTTTGGCCAAAAATGGTTATTGTTTATCAATAAAAAAAAATTTTTGTGATATCATTTTGAATGGTATTAAAATTTTTCGTGGACAATTGAAATATGGCATTTATACTCTATCACTGCCTGTGAATGTAATGTACACCTCTAATAAACGCCCTAAGTTAAATAATGTCAATGAAGCCTATTTATGGCATTGCCGGTTAGGTCACATAAATAAAAACAAGATAAACAGGTTAGCCCAACAGGGCATTTTAGAAATCAATGATTGTGAATCATTGCCAACTTGTGAATCCTGTCTTCTGGGTAAAATGACCAAATCACCTTTTTCTGGAAAGGGTGAACGAGCCAGCGATGTTCTTGGCCTCATACATACTGATGTATGTGGACCTATGAACGTAAGTGCCAAAGGTGATTATGCCTACTTCATAACCTTCACAGATGACCTATCCAGGTATGGGTATGTCTATCTGATGAAGCATAAGTCGGAATCATTTGAAATGTTCAAACGATTTCATAATGAAGTAGAAAAACAGACTGGAAAGAGTATTAAGATCCTTCGGTCAGACCGAGGAGGAGAATACCTTTTCGGTGATTTCTTGACTTATCTAGAGGAGAATGGGATTCTCTCACAATGGACCCCTCCAGGAACACCTCAGCATAATGGTGTATCCGAAAGGAGGAATCGAACTTTGTTAGACATGGTTCGATCCATGATGGGATTTACTAGTCTGCCTCTATCTTTTTGAGGTTATGCTTTAGAGTCTGCGTGTATAATACTAAATAAGGTTCCAAGTAAGTCTGTTGAGAAGACTCCATATGAGATATGGACTGGGCGTAAGCCGACACTTTCATACCTTAGGGTTTGGGGATGTCCGGCTTATGTTAAACGTTCTCAAACTGACAAACTTGGTCCTAGGTCCGATAAGTGTTATTTTGTAGGGTACCCCAAGCAAACTAGGGGTTATTACTTTTACCTTCCTAATGAACAAAAGGTGTTCGTAGGACTTAAGGCAACATTTTTGGAAAAGGAATTCCTTGGTGAAGGAATTGTTGCCTCTAAGGTTGAACTTAGTGAAGTTCAGCAGGTGGAAGATTTAACACAATCTACTGAACCCACAGAATCGGTTTTGATTAGATCAAACCCGGAGCCCAATGTAGAAGCACCATTAAGGCGATCCGGTAGAGTGCCGCGTCAAGTGGATAGATACTACGGTTTCTTGGTCCATGACGCGGATCTTATTGAGCTCGATGAGAACAATGAGGATCCGATCACCTATATGGATGCTATGCAGAGGTCTGACTCTGAGTTGTGGCTTAATGCCATGAAATCCGAAATGGAGTCCATGGAAATCAATAGTGTATGGACACTAGTTGATCCACCCAAAGGGATAAAACCCATAGGGTGCAAATGGATCTTCAAAAGAAAGAGAGGCGCAGACGGAAAGGTGGAGACCTATAAAGCCCGTCTGGTTGCCAAGGGGTATCGTCAACGTTATGGTATCGATTATGACGAGACTTTTTCCCCTGTGGCAATGCTAAAATCTATTCGGATCATGCTAGCTATAGCAGCATATATGGATTATGAAATCTGGCAAATGGATGTGAAAATAGCTTTTCTAAATGGAGAGCTAGAAGAAGAGGTGTATATGATACAACCTGAGGGTTTCATATCCACAGACGAGTCCAAAGTATGCAAGCTACAAAAGTCCATTTATGGACTTAAGCAAGCTTCTCGAAGTTGGAACATACGTTTCGATAAAACTATCAAAACGTATGGCTTCGTTAAGAACGAAGAAAAACCTTGTGTTTACAAGTGGGCTAATGGTTCAGTGATCACATTCCTTGTCTTATATGTGGATGACATTCTCTTAATTGGGAATGACATTCCAGCATTACAAAATGTGAAACTCTGGCTGTCATCACAGTTCTCCATGAAGGATCTGGGAGAAGCATCCTACATCCTAGGGATGAAAATCTATAGAGATAGATCTAAGAGGTTGCTTGGATTATCCCAATCCACGTACATCGACACTATGTTGAAGCGGTTCAACATGGAGAATTCCAAGAAGGGCTATCTTCTGATAGGCCAAGGAATTTCTCTCTCTAAGAAAGATTGTCCGACAACTTCCGAAGAGAGAGAGCGTATGAGTAGAATCCCATATGCTTCTGCAGTAGGTTCTATTATGTACGCCATGACATGTACAAGACCGGATATTGCTTACTCACTAGCAGTAGCAAGTAGGTATCAGTCTGATCCGGGTGAGAACCATTGGAAGGTGGTGAAAACCATCCTTAAGTGTTTAAGAAATACTAAGGACCAATGGTTAATCTATGGAGAATCTGACTTAAAACTTGTGGGATTTACAGACTCTAGTTTTCAGTCAGACCATGATGACAGTAAGAGTATGTCAGGATTTGTGTTTACCCTGAATGGAGGAGCAGTCTGCTGGAAAAGTTCCAAGCAGCATTCAGTAGCCGATTCCGTATGCGAAGCAGAGTATGTTGCTGCATCAGATGCGGCAAAGGAAGCTGTTTGGATCAAGAAGTTTGTAAATCAACTTGGTGTTGCTCCCTCAGTCAATGGTCCAGTTCTTTTGTATTGTGACAATACTAGAGCCATTGCACAAGCAAAGGAGCCAAAGTCCCACCATAGAACCAAGCACATTCTGCGTCGCTACCACCTTGTACGAGAGATCGTGGAACGAGGTGACGTCAATCTTCAAAAGATCGATGGAAAGGAGAACCTAGCTGACCCATTCACTAAAGCCCTTTCTGTAAAGGAGTTCGATTATCACAAATCGAAGATGGGTATTAGATACTGTACAAATTGGCTTTAGTTCAAGTGGGAGTTGTTGGGAATTGTGTCCCAAAGCCAATTTTTTAATTGTAAGAAATTGAATTATGTATATGTTTTATTAAAATGAATAAAAATTTATTCTGGCAATTTTCTATTCATCACAAGTGTTGCATCTTCAAATTGAACTCCTGTGTATTGTGATGAAGTCCTTAGGACTAATTTAGTGGATAAAAGAGGTTTTATCATTTAGTCCTTAAACCAGTTCGCGACCAAATGACGAGCTGTCAATTGGACGATAGCTATGTCAAGTATAGGTCGTTGTGTGCCATTTAGTTGGTTGTCCTCTTAAACCAAGGAGTGTGGAGACACTGTATGGCATACAGGTGAGATGTAGGAGTACATCGTCACTGAATAGTGACTCACCTGCGTAGCACTCCACTGTCGGGAGTTAGCTCGTAAAACGTATGGGCATAAGTACCCCTTAGACCTAAGACTGTCACGGTGACTTGCAAGCAACTCACTGTACTTAGGCACTGGATGACCTGAATTTCTAATTCAGGGATCGGAAGGATGCTGGGTGCAGTCAAGTACTCGCGAAGTCTGTGTATGAGTCAAGATGGGATTGACCGCTCCAGATTTTAGGAGTTGATGTCTCACTGTATTTCAATTCAGTAAAACCTTGGCCAGGGTAAACCAAGTGATAGGTCACTTGATTTGATTATTTGAAATACACTATGGATGACCGGACCCAGAGGTCGACAGTCCTCTCTGAGGTCATCTTGAGCATCGAAGGTCATAGGGATGAATTATGCAACAACCATACGTCTAGGTTCTTGAATGTTGCTTTGCATATTCGACCTATCCGGACGTCGGGTATCATTGCTAGATGGTCACCTCGATTAGTGTATGGAGTAGTCCATGTACTACCGGCTTAGTGTTCGAACCTATCGGAGTCACGCACATAAGTCAAGTTATTAGGAAGGACTTGATCCAATTTAATTGAGAATTAAATTGTGGATCATTTGAGATTTGATTTTGTCTATGTTCAGCTAGCACTGAACATGAGGTGCATACTGAATTTCATGGATGTGTATTTAATTATGTCTGTATTCTGGCTTAATCAAGTTTCAATTAATGTAATTGAAATTGATTTGGACTCATTTGTTGAGTTTATTTTTGAATTGGATTCAAATGAATGTAATTGGGCTTCATGATGATTTTATTAGAATTTATTCCATATTTATTCTAGTCCAAGTGTGACTTGGATTGATCCGAAAATTGAACTAATTGGAGTTCACATGAATCAGATTCATGTGGAATTTTTCCGGATCCAAAATCTTTCAAATTGGTCTTCAATTTGGTTTAGAACCAATGATGGACCCAAGCCCATTTGATTCAGCCCATTTGAATTAACCCATTTACAAGTTTGCCCCTCTATTTAATTGACTCTTTCCTGTGTTTCTTCTTTGGTCCACATCAGCCGTGAACCACTTTTTCTGCTGAATCGTTCTCCCGTGAACCACGTTTTTTCCCTTCTTCGAAACACTTCAATTGACCGCTTGATCTTCCTCATCCTGCAACCATTTGAAGATCCGAAGAGACGTGTCTCTTCGATTTTGAAACCTCTTTAACATAGGACTGATTTAATTGAAATCAAACGGTTCAAAAAATTCAATAAAATCATGAAACGTTTGGCGTTCACTCTTCCCTTTTGCCGTTTTCTCTTCCCTGGTTCAGCCTTTTCTTTGCCTATAAATAGGCTGGGGTTCTCTTCATTCTTTGCTAGAGATTTGATCTGGGGAGAGGGGAGATTCGTGATCTTTTGAGTAGCTTGAAAAGAGAGGAAAAGGAAACGGGAAGAAAGAGGAAAAGGAAACGGGAAGAAAAAAAAAAAAGGAAGAAAGAATTTTTGAAATTCTTTTCTTCCAGGGGCTTATTTGCAAAAGGGTTTTTGCACTATACAGACATCATCCTACCTTCCTGCATTTCTTGGCGTGCGTGTGAAGTAGAGGGTCCGTACATCCGGGCCTTGCATTGCACCAGATCCATCAGTACCAGATCCGGCACCAGATCCAGTTCCAGATCCAGTTTCCGATCCAGTACCAGATCTAGCATCTGATCCAGTATCTGATCCAGCACTTGGCCCTGTACCAGATTCTGTTCCTGAGTACCTTGACCATCTTCCGCTGCGGGATCGAGGTATGGTAAACATAATATAGTTATGTTATTTATTTATACCTGTTATAAATAAATAGATAAAATTTTAAAACTGATTTTCTGACCTGGCATCCGATTTTATCGGATTTTGCGGGATATTTTTCCTTCACTCAATGTTTTGTCATCATCAAAAAGGGGGAGATTGTTGACCCCCTAATGGATTTTGATGAATACAAAACACTAGAGCATAATTCCATTATATCTTAACAATTTAATTAAGGAATTCATGTGTTTTATCTAGAATATTGTTGAGAAATGTCTAGGCAAGTTCCCATAATTTTTATGAATTCATTGAAGAACATTTTGAGTTAATGAAAAAGTTCAGGGACAGCCGAGACGTCTCCTGATAGTTTCAGAGACGTCTCTGGCACAAACAGGAAGAACTGGCACACTTGGAGACGTCCCCGGCACCTGCCGAGTCGTCCCCGCGTTAGCGGAGTCGACTCTCTCAGTGGCGGCAGAAAGGCAGTTTTCAAGAGATATGCGCGAGACGTCCCCACTGTACGCCGAGTCGTCCCCGCAGGTAAAAAGGAGAGTTCCCGAGTCGTCCCCAAGATAGCCGAGACGGCTCTCTCAGGGTTTTCCAGAGAATGGTTTTTTCGGTGATAAGGCAGCGGAGTCGACCCTGAGACAGCGGAGCCGTCCCCATGCATAAAATACAGACGAGCCGAGACGTCCCCTGAAAGAGCGGAGTCGACTCTCTCAGGGAATTCCAGAGGACATGTCTTTCGGAGATAAAGAAGCGGAGTCGTCCCCAAGGCAGCGGAGTCGTCCCCACTCAAAAAGTGCAGACAAGCCGAGACGTCCCCGTAAAGTGCCGAGTCGACCCCAGACAACATAAAAAAGTAAAATCCTGTAGGCGAGACGTCCCTCGTTGTAGCGGAGACGTCCCCGGAGCGCCTGGGACGCGACTGACAGCTTTTCAGGTT
This sequence comes from Phoenix dactylifera, assembly GCF_009389715.1. NCBI lineage: Eukaryota > Viridiplantae > Streptophyta > Magnoliopsida > Arecales > Arecaceae > Phoenix > Phoenix dactylifera. The sequence continues at coordinate 393,989 of NW_024067846.1, forward strand.
TGGTTTGAATTTCAAATCCTTCTCTTTTTGTTTCTAACGGCTATATTTGCTTTTTGGGCTATAAAAAGGGACCTCTTAAGTGGTTCTCAAAAACTCTTCACCAACCAAAAAGCTAGATCATTCAAGAGAGAAGTTAGAAAGAAAAGCTCAAGGGAGTGAGTGCATTCAAGGAAGAAAATCAAGTATTCTCAAGTCTCCCAAGCGATTTCAAGCTCAACCACTCTTGTGCGCTCGGGATTCGAAGCTCACACTCAACCCTACGCGCTCCACCTCGGAAGAATCAACATTTCCCACGCTTCCAACGGCAAAAGAATTCTTCCGGGTTACATTATTCATAATTGTTATATTTGCTTCTTAGAGCTTTTATTTCCTTTTGTAAACTCTTTTATTGTGGTGCTTGTTCCAGTCAAGACTTGGAACAAGGGAAAGGCGTCCCAAGCCTAAGAGAAATTGGGGGTTTTAGGGTTTGTTGTGAGCCCGGTGTAAAACAACGAGTTGGGTAGTGAACTCGCAAAACTACCGTACTGTAATCTTGGATTATAGTGGAAATTCCCAAAGGCGCTTTGGGGAGTGGATGTAGGAGCGGTGAAGGCTCCGAACCACTATAAAACCGTGTGTTTGTGGTTGTCTCTTCTTATCTCTTTATCTTTATTTTAGTTCATATATTTGTGTGTTTTATTTTTAATTAGGTAAAAAGTTTTTTAAAACACCCAATTCACCCCCCTCTTGGGTGACCATCTCTGGGCAACATCCAGCTTTAACAAAGAAGTTACTAAGAAGTTTTTGCTTATTTTTAGGTTTATATCCTAAACCCGCTCTATTAAATACCGCTCGTTGACTATTAAGTATCATATTCAATTTTTCTGAACTATATGTAAATTTTTCAACCAAAGGTTTGTATTTTTCAAGTTCTTTAGTTAGTGTTTGATTTTCTGCTTTTAGATCATTTAGTTCTTTTGTGAGATCCTTGTTTAAGATTTGTTTATATTTTTTAGGTTCTAATGTTTCTTTATTCAGCCTTTCATTTTCTTTAGTTAAGGTATTAGTCTTTTGAGTTAAAAGTTGGTTGCTTGTCTTAAGTTCTATATTTTCTTTGGTAATTAATTCCTTATCCTTAACTAATTTATCGTATTTATGTAGGTATGATTGATTAGCTATTTTTAGTTCTTTATTCTTAAGATTTATGGCCTTATATTCTATCATTAATTCATTAAATGCATCATAAAGTTCATCAAATGTAAAATCTAGATGCGATTCGGACGTTACCTCATTTTCATTGGCCATGAAGCAGAGATTGGCCTTTTCTTCTTGTTCATCATCCGATGATGATGATGATGAGTCCGAGTCCGATAGGGTGGTGACGAGAGCTTTCTTCTTCTTGTATTTGCTCCCTTTCTTTAGTAAGGGACACTCAGCTCGAATGTGCCCCGGTTTCTTGCACTCATAACACCCAATCCCCTCACTTTCCCTTTCCTTACCTTTATCCTTGCGGTAGAAATTTGAGGGGCCTCTCCTTTGATGATAGGACTTCTTGTGGTTGATGAATTTTCTGAACTTGCGCACAAGAAGAGCCTCACCATCATCTCCCTCAAGCTCTTCTTCTTCACTGCTGCTGCTGCAAGACAAGTCTTTGTTAGATGAAGTAGATTTAAGAGCTATTACCTTTTTCTTATGGGAGGACTCTTCTTCGTTGTGCTGCTTCATTGTTAGCTCGTGGGTCATTAGGGATCCAAGGAGCTCTTCAAGTGGAAGCTTGTTCAAGTCCTTAGCTTCTTGGATTGCCGTCACCTTGGCTTCCCATGACCTTGGTAGACAGCGAAGAATTTTCCTGACAAGATCACTGTTAGTATAATTTTTGCCAAGGCTTTTTAGGCCATTGACAATGTCAGTAAACCTAGTGAACATGCATGTGATTGTTTCATTAGAATCCATTTTAAATAGTTCATACTTATGAACCAAAATATTTATTTTGGATTCTTTGACTTGATTCGTGCCCTCATGGGTCACTTCAAGTCTGTCCCAAATCTCTTTTGCAGAATTGCAAGTTGAGACCCTATTGAATCCATTTCTATCTAAGGCACAGTAAAGCACATTCATAGCTTTAGAATTTAGTTGTGCCTTTCTCATGTCATGCTCATCCCAATCCTTTTCTAGTTTGGGTACAGTGACACCCTCTACATATATGGATGGGATGTATGGCCCATTTACTACAATGGTCCACATCTCATAATCTTGGGCTTGGATGAATATTCTCATCCTAGCCTTCCAATATGAGTAGTCGGATCCATTAAAGAATGGGGGTCTTTGGGTGGACTGACCCTCAATGTGGGAAGATCCAAATGGGGTTGTCATTTTGATCTTTAACTCTTAGGGTAGAAGAGTTTAGGCTCTGATACCACTTGTTGCCCAGATAGACAACCCAAGAGGGGGGGTGAATTGGGTTTTAAAAGAATTTAGCTATTTAAAACGTTGTGGATGACTAATTAATGCTTTACCCAGATGATTAATTAATTGCTATGTGCTGTGAATGAAATGAGAGTAAAGGAAAGAGACAAACAATCACAAACACAAGGATTTTATAGTGGTTCGGAGCTAACCCTTGCTCCTACGTCCACTCCCCAAGTCTCACTTGGGAATTCACTATAACCCCTTGGATTACAGCCGGTTGTTTTACAAGCTCACAACCAAACTTGTTGTTTTACGAGCTCACAACGAACTCGGTCGGTTTTCCCAGGCTCACCGACTAGAACCACCCCGATTGTTTTCCCGGGATCACAATCGAACCCTTACACACGTTGGTTTTACACTCGGCTCACCAACCAACCTCAAGACTCTTGATTCAATCCCCCGATTGAATCAAGCAAAGACAAGTTGTAAATAAAAGGGACAAACAGAAAACAAAGCTTCTCAAAAGCAGATAAGCAACAATATAAACAGAAGAGAAGTTAGAAGCCCTCAAACACGTTTGAGTTGGAGTTGAGTAGGGCTTCTCGAACTTCGGGTCTCCTCTTGAATGTGTGATCGACTTGAATGCAGGAGGAGGCTTCCTTAAATGCTGGGAAGAGGAAGTTGGATGGAGTTAATGTCGCTCTTCTCTCTTTTCCGTTGAAGAACAGGTTGCAGAGATTGAATGCTTGATTTCTTTGAGTGGAATAGTTGTTCTCTGCCTTGCTACAGTCCTCTGAGGCTATTTAAGCCATCCCCCACAGAAACTAGCCGTTAGAGACCTTTTTCTGCCCGTTCTGCACACTCTGCACAACCTGACAATATGTCCGTTGGTGGGTCGGAGTCGACTCGCGCGATCAGGAGTCGACTCGGCTGTAGCAGGAGTCGACTCAAGCTTTTCTGGAGTCGACTCGGCAACTGTTCCGGATTTGAATTAAAGTAGCCTCTTCGACTGGGAGTCGACTCGACTTGTCCCGGAGTCGACTCGCCAACTTCTAGAGCTGACTTGGCTTTTTCGGAGTCGGCTCATCCCATGAAGTCCGTGGATCTATTTTTGAATTTGGTCCACTCGAGTCGACTCGACAATCCTGGGAGTCGACTCGGCGCTCAGAGCCCGAACTCCCGATCTACTGTCTTTTGGCTCGTCCAGTCTTGGAGTCGACTCGAACTGTTCCGGAGTCGACTCGGCTCTCAGTTTCCGAAACTTAGTCTTCTGTGTTTTTAGTGAAGCGCTGCCTTGGAGTCGACTCGAGCTGTCTGGGAGTCGACTCGAATCTCAGAGACAGCAAATTGGTCTTCTGTCTTCTTTGGGGTCGCGGTGTCTCGGAGTCGACTCGTGCAATGCGGGAGTCGACTCGAATCTCAGAGTCCAAAAACTGCCCTCTGACTTTTTCTTTGTGTACCGCTGAGAGTCGACTCTCGCTTTCTTTGGAGTCGACCTGCCAATCCTTGGAGTCGACTCGCATTCCACAGAAGTCGACTCGAATCTCAAGGTTGAAAACCGCTCTCTGACTTTTCTGCCTGTAACTCCTTGGAGTCGACTCATACTTCTCCGGAGTCGACTCGGTAAACATCGGAGTCGACTCGCGCACTTCAGGAGTCGACTCGCTGACAGGTTTTAAGTTGATTCCTTCTGTCTGTCTGTCTGTTCTCAGTCGGAGTCGACTCATAATGATCCGGAGTCGACTCGAGCCCGTGCCAGTGATCCTGATACGCTTGGAGTCGACTCGTAATATCCTGGAATCGACTCGAGTCTCAGACTTTGGTTCAAACTGACTTCTTAACTTATCCAAAATATCTTGAACCAAGTCTAGAGACACTTAGACAAGATTTTCACTGAAACACTCAATTGAATTCATTAGTAGACAAAAGATATACTCAAATGCTTTGAGCTCATCAAAATCAAATAGGGTTTTAATCAATCACTCCACAACTCGAATTTTTACAACGACGGCTTTCACACTATCGTCTTTTTCAAGGTCAATATTATTTTCTCTTTTTCTCTTTTTTTTATTTTTATTTTTATTTTTTATTATTATTTTTATTTTATATTTATTACGCACTTTTACTTTTGTAATGATTCCTCGTGTAGCAAGGATTCAGTCAACACTCCCACACCAGATGGCATAAGGTGTTAGGCATCAAGACTCCCCTACGGACCTATGCTCGGATTCATCATTGCAAGCTCGCTGACCTTTGACAATAGGTAGCCCTTTTCGATGTACCTGACTAAATTCACTTCTTCTTCTTTTCTTTTCTTTCTTTCTTTTTTTTAACATGGGATAATAGTGAATTAGATAGGAATGATTTATCAGGACTCAAGGTTGCTACCAGACTTAACAACATAATGTTGAACCTAACCCTTAGAAGTGCAGGCCATGTGTGTTGTGAAATTCCAAAGTAAAAATTATCTTACAACTCACTAAAAGAACTTTTAATAAAAAGAACTCAAATTGTCTTACTCCTGACTAGTCATTAGGCTTTTTTAGATTTTATATACTTTGTGTGTTTATTATTTCAGCACTAAAGAATAGAAATTAGGTTTTTTTTTTGAGATAAACTTATTTAAAAATACGAAAATGTAAAAAGTTCTTTAGGAAATTCGAATTTCCTATACCCCCAACCTAGACCAGACATTGTCCTCAATATTTTTTTTTTAATTATTACTATTTTTTATTATTTTTTTTATTTTATTTTTATTTTTATTATAGATGAAAATATGATGCATATGGAGGATAGAAGCATTTTACCGTAGTTGCATCAGTAATATGAGGGATCCTGTTAAGAAAATTAAAAAAATGCGACAAAAAAATATGCAAAAATAACCTACGAGAATTGGGTTGCCTCCCAACAAGCGCTAAGTTTAACGTCTTCAGTCAGACGCAATGCATCCTTATCAAATCATACCGGGTTCATGCGGGGTTCTCCAAGAAAGAAAATTTGTGGAAGACTGATTGTTGGGCAGAAAGTTGACTGCTTCTATGGCCTTGTCTATATCAAAGTCAAAATGGGCCAAGTATGTTTTCAGAGGGTTATCTGCCAAAATATAGGGAAGGGTTTCTTCTACAAGATCGTCCATTTTGTCTATTAGGAAGCACTCAACTTCCTTTGTAGGTTGATCAGAGGCACGAAATATATTTAACTTGACCTTCATATTCCCAAAGGATATATTCATCACCCCAGTTCTACAATTTATACTCGCATTGGCTGTAGCTAAAAAGGGGCGCCCAAGGATCACGGGGATTTGTTTCTTAGGATTAGGCTCATGTTCCATATCAAGGACGATAAAATCTACTGAAAAATAGAATTTGTCTACCTTGACAAGAACATCTTCAATTATTCCTCGTGGTATTTTTACAGATCGATCAGCCAACCGAAGGGATACCGAGGTTGGTTTTAACTCACCTAACCCAAGTTTCTCATAAACTGAGTAAGATAAAAGGTTGACACTTGCCCCTAGATCTAAGAGTACTCGATCAATGAAATTATTTCCTAAGACACAGGAGATGGTGGGAGCACCAGGATCTTTAAATTTCGGTGGGGTGTTGTGTTGGAGAATAGAACTCACTTGCTCAGTTAGGAAGACCTTTTTAGGTACATGTGTCCTAGATTTTTGCTTTTGGGTACAAAGGTCTTTAAGAAATTTGGCGTAGGAGGGAATTTGTCTAATAGCATCAAGAAGCGGGAGGTTGATTTTGACTTGTTTGAAAACCTCCATCATCTCCTCTAGTGAAGTTCCCTTTTTGCCAAAGGGAGAGGGTGAATTAAGAGCTTCAGAAAATGGGGCCTTTGGGATATGAGTTTTGGCAGAAGGTGGACTAGATGAAGAAGAAGAAGGTTTTAGATTTTCATTTGATACATTTTGCTCCTCCTCTTTACCTTTCTTATTGTCCTCTCCAATCTTATTGTCTACTACACGTCCACTCCTTAGGGTAGTCAGAGCATTGGCTTGTTCATGATGAATTGTATTTAGCTGATTTTCTTGAGCCATGTATTGTCCCCTAGGATTACTCACTGGTTGGCTTGAAAGCTTTCCTTCCTCTCGCTTGTTCAGTGCATTAGCTAGTTGCCCCATTTGGGATTCTAGCTTGGCGATAGATTGTGTGTGAGAGTGCACCAATTGTGTAATAGTTTCCAAATTTTGAAGGGAGGTCAACACTTTCTCCTCAAAGGCTGTGTTTCTTTGGGGTGAAGGAGGAGTGTGTTGAAATTAAGTCAAAGGACGGTAGGGATTAACATTCTGGAATGGTTGAAAGTTTTGGGAATAAGGCTGGGAAGTATTGGAAGTCTGCTGCTTCCAAGAGAAATTTGGATGGTTGCGCCACCCTGGGTTATAAGTGTTAGAATATGATCATTACCCGGTCGGGACTGTGTTTGGGCAGCATTTACTTGTTCTTGCACAAATTCAGGGAATTGTGCTGCCGAAGGGCATTCATGTATAGGGTGAGACGGGCTAGAACAAAGAGCACAGACTTGTGCTTGGGAAAAATTTGGAAGCTGTTCTCTAGACATTAGCTGGTCCAACTTGTGGGACAGTGCATCTACTTTGTCAGATAGACCTATGGACTGGCTAACTTCATATATGGTCCCTTTTCTTTGAGAACTCGGGGGTGCTTGATGAGCGGAGGAGGCATGGTGGAGGGAATTTTCATTAAGGTTCTCAAACAATTGCCATGCCTCATGTTCACTTTTAAGCATGAAAGTACCCCCACAAGAAGCATCAACCATTTGACGATTTCGTTCGGATAGTCCGTCATAAAAGCATTGCACTAATTGCCATTTGGGTATTTGATGATGCGGGCATTTTCGGAGTAAATCTCTAAATTTTTTCCAAGTTTCATGAAATTCTTCTCCATCAGATTGGGAGAAGCTCGTGATAGCACGCCTAAATTGGTTTGTTCTTTCTATGAAAAAATATTTCTTTAGAAATTCATGTTGCATTTGAGCCCAAGAGAGAATTGAATTGGATTCTAATGAATGGAGCCATTGTTTAGCTCTATCCTTAAGGGAAAAAGAAAACAGCCTAAGTTTCAGAGCATCATCAGTGAAGTTCTGAATTTTGACAGTAGTGTAGATCTCAAGGAACTCATCCAAATGTTTATATGGGTCTTCATTATTAAGTCCATAAAAAGAGGGAAGCATTTGGATGACACTAGACTTAATTTCAAAATGTGCAGCAGCGGTGGTATCAGGTAGTCGAATACAAGATGGAGAGGTATAAATGGAAGGAGTGAAGTACTCCTTTAACAGTTTGGGTTGCTCTTCAGCCATCTCGACAAGTGGTGTAGATCCTATGGTTCTATAGGTACGGATTTCGGCTCGAAGGGTCCTAATAGAACGCTCTATTTCAGGGTCAAAAGGTACTAATTCCGAAGATCTAGAACGACACCCTAGCATGCATTAAAACTCTTCTGATCAGTCAAGTGCAGTCAAGCATGCATTAAAAGAAACACACATCAAATCCTTGTGTTGACCCTAAAATCACTAGACAGCTCCTAACTGGTTTGAAGAGGGCACCTAAGCCTCCAATCCGGTCTAATGAACTGAGTTGACCAGGTAAGCTCACAGGTAAGTGGGGGGGTCATGATGCGTTGCAAAGGTCCCACTTAAAAACCACTTGCCTCGAACAGATGAACTGTCTCCCTTGGGACAAAGCTTGCCTAGACATCAACTGAGCCACAGAGCGAAATTGGTGCAACTTTCGGTGATCTTCGTCCTATTGAGCTCGAATGTCCCTAGGGGCCAACGTCTAATTGATTTTAATTAAGGTGAAAGCTATGTGAGAATTGATTCACCTAATTTGGGCAAGAATCTGGTGATAAAATCCAGTTCTTATCTTGCTGGGGTGATTGCCCTTACTATGTGCGGATTAATTTGTGTATGTGTATCAGGCATGCATTCATACTTTTGCTGAATTTAAAATCAAACAATCACCACAAAAGGAAATTTAAATAAGAAAGGTTTAGAGGTTACCAAAGGAAATTTCCCCAGCAATTTTTTTTAAAAAAAAAATTTAGGCAAACCTCGACAGCATTCCTTTTCCAGCAGTTCCCTTTTTGATCGTCCCAGATTTTCTTTTCGATTCCTGATCAAGAAAAATCAAGAGAAAAATCAAAAATTAGTAAAAGAAAAAAGAGATAAGGAAAGTAACAAAAATAGAAAATATTTTTATTTTATTTTAAATATATATATTTTTTTGAAAATTTTTTTTTATGAAAAGGAAAACAACTATGCTAGCAATCCCCGACAACGGCGCCAAAAATTGATAGTCAACTTTAAAGACCACGTAATAGCACGTATCTGGTAGAATAGTGATTACGGGTATCGATCCACAGGGATTGGGGTATAGTTATTTTTCTTTAAAAAAAAAATATTTAAAAGGAAGAGTTTGTGAAGAAAATTAAACTAAATAATTTAATAAGAAATGCAATTAAAATAATATTAGTTTGGGAGAACCTAGGGCAAGGAATTCACCACTAACATCAGAACAAGGGTTATTTATAATTTATTTCGTTCTTGGATTAACATGCAAATTGGCTACAAGCCTAATAAGCATTCGAATAGAAATTCACAAAAGTAATTTAGGCATAATCCATCTTCAGTTGGCATGAAATGTCTACCCTAATCTAATGCGGTAGCACACCACATCTTCCTTAAGCATGGATTATCTTATATTTACCTAGTGATCATGAAGAACAGTTGTATAAACTTCACATTTAAAATCACAGAAATTAAATATGAGATGAAATAAAATATTCATTAGAAGCAAAATAAGGTTTATACAACTCCAAGAATAGAAATCAAAAATATAAAACCCTTGGCCCTTTGTTAGGGCTGCATCCGGCCCTAGTGAGAAGATCAGCCCTGCATGGAGTTGGAGACGGCAGCAGCAGCACAGCAGCGGGCTCCCATCTCTTCCTCTTGCGATTCCCTTGAGAACGGCTCCTTCTTAGCTCTAAGGGGAAGTTATTTCCAAGAAATCTTCTCTCTCTTTCCTTTCTCTCATTTTTTTATTCTCCCATGTGATTCGGCTCACTCCCTCCCCTGTTTCCTCTTCTTCCCGTGGGAAGTCACCGTGAGAAGAACTGTGGAATCAAAGCCCCCGCTTGCTGATCCTTCGATGGGGAAGAAGGAGGAATGCCCTTTCTCATCAGAAATCCTTCCTTTATATAGGCAGCCATCTCTTTCTCCTCCTCAAAGATAAGGATGCATGGATTGAACTGATCTAGTCGTTGGAACAGGAAGCCGTTGGATTAGCTCGGTGAAGTGATCCGAAAATGTTGGAGATTTGATTCGGATCCTTGGAGAAAATCTACTTGCTGTTCTGGAACTTGGAGAGCACACAGAAGAAGCCGATGTTGCTGTTCCACGGTTGCATGGGATAAGCTTGTGATCGATGGAGTTAACGATGGGAAGATTCGGTCCTCTGTTCCGCTGCAGCAGGGGAGGATGCAAACGGATTTGGATAAAGAAGATCTTGGAAGAGAGCTCCTTCGTGATGCTTGGGGAGAGGATTCTGTTTCCGAAACAGGGGAGGATGCAGTTGAAGCTTGGGATTAGTGGATACGGCTGAACTTGGATGAATATGGATCACAACGAAATGAGAGCTGGGAGAAATCCGTGGACGAAGGATTGGTTTTTGGTTGGTTTGGATGCTGGGATGATTCATGACCGGGAGGAGATATGGCTGGAGATGAAGCTTGCGGATGAGGTTGATCTGGGAAGGAGTGGTTCCGGAGGGAGGTTGAAGAAGTTAGCTTAGGCTTATCCATGAGATAAGGAAGGAGTCGGATCACGGAGAAGATGGGATCCGTAGCAGGGGAGTTTGGTTTGTTCGATGGGATACAGGAGCTGGGAGATTCGGAGAAGAATGGAATGGCATGGAAGAAACAGGTTGGGGTGGAGTTTGGATTCGAAAGTTGGGAGGAAGGGCTGATAGGAACACGAGATGTGTTTGGGAGCGAGCTGTGAGCAGGGACGTTGGGATTGAATGGATTCTGAGTTTGGTTGGCGATGAAGACGGGATGCTACACGTAACAGGGGAGCTGGCCGAAAAAAGAGGATGCTGGGAGATGATCACGGATGGCGAACGGGATGAATGCTGGCTTGATCCGCGAACAGGGGATTTGAGCTCGTCCGTGGAACGGGATGGCCGAGAGTTGATCCAGAAATGTGGGATGAGCTGGCTCCAGGCTGAGGAGAGATGGATGGATGACGTGGGAAGAAGCTTTGGATCCGTGCAACTAAGATGATATGCTTTGAAATCTGAAAAACAAATAATTGAAGAAATTTTATTAAAATAGGAGAATTGGATCATGTGGAAAAAGAGTTAAATGACTGAATCAGAGAGTCTTGATTTACGAGGTGCATGTGGTTTAGGTCCAGGAATAATCCCTAATGAACTTGACTCAACCTGCATACATTAGACTCAATCAGTAAATAAGTAAAACTTGAATTACCTTTAATAATTTATTAAAATGCAATGATGAAGGTAACACATTTTTAGTTGAATTTATAAAATATATGAATTAAAATAATGATAAGTGCTATGAATAAGATATTAATTTATACATTATTTAGCACTTATCAGATGCCCTCCCGATAATCCTCCCACCACATGCACCGACTCCTTTTGAAGCGATGGTTCTTCTCAAGGGTCTGCAGTAATCCCAGCAATCCGTGGTAATTAACTGCAGGCTTTGTCATTCTAAAATGAGTAAGTAAAGGGCGGTAAGATGTAGGCAGGGAATTTAGAATCGCATCCTTTCCCAACTGATCGTGCAGGGAAAACCCGAGCGTGTTCAGGCGCTCAATAAACTCGATCATGTTGAGGCCCCATCCTTCATTCGGGTGCTGAAAATGGCACAACTAGTCTTATGTCTTTCAACATCATCGGGAACGCCAAAAGACTCGTTCAATATTTGAAGCATGTCTTCTAGCTGAGCGTTCTTGAACCTGTGATTGAACTCATCGTTCACAACAGCTAGCATAATGCAACGAACTATGGTTCGGTCATTGAGCCACTTCAAGTAAGTGTTTCAGACTGCTCTCCATGCATTCGGAGCAGGCTACTTAGGTACCGGATCTGTCAGAATGTATAGAATCCGTTAGTGCTCTAAGACAATCTTCAGCTTTCTATGCCAGTTATTAAAGTTAGGTCCTGTCAGCTTGTCGCTATCTAACAGAGATTGGAGCGACAAATTTGTGGCCATTTCTGCATAAAGAAAAATCATGAACCTTATTAGTATATGAATTAATTAGATCCAAAGACTTGAACTTTAGTCTAAAGGTTCTTCCACTATTTTATACAAATTGTTAACCTCTACATTCAATTTGAAGAATTACCCTAATCCTTTAGTGGGCACTAGAATCCACATGATCGCATATGGGCCCGAGTGTGGCTCGGCTAACCCATGTGCATCAATGGGTGGGTTCTTAATCAATTGTTTTATCTAAACAATTTCTAGTGTTAATTTTGCCCTAGGCACCTCTTCAGCAGGCGTGTGGTGCCTCCACTGAAAGTCTTAGTTAGATTCAACCATTAACATGATAGAATTCAATATAACTCACTAACAAATAGCTAGGCTCGAGTGTGGCTCGGCTAACCTGATTATCTATCAAAGAGTACAATTGAATATTATATTATGGATGATAATTCCAATGGCTGATAAGCACCAGGCGTGTGGCGCCTCCAATGATTATCGAACCATTGGACCCATTATTATTCAACTTAATGGGAGGCTTTGAGCTAGTTATATCTATAACTATTTCATTTTAGATGTTCGTCCTTTCCTGCCTACCTAAAAATATGCTAGACAGATCGTTGTTAGAACCGACGAACAAAAGTTAAATTTTACTCTTACCTGTTCTACTCGAAGAATAGTGGTTGTAAGAGGTCGATCCACAGGGAGGCGATTGGAGTTGCATAAAAATAAAAACATTCACTCGGATTCAAAATTGATTTTTGAATGATCAAAGAAAAAACATTACATTGGGGATGTTGATGGATTCTCTAGTCTACCGGAGAATATTTTTTAATTAAAATTAACTATAAGACAGGTAGTCAGATTCAAAGAGTATTTATGTATTTAACTAATTAAAGAAAAGCTTTTAATTAAAATGGATGAAAACAGTGTTAGGAAAATTGTAGACTGGAATATAGATTGCATGAAAGAGGATTTAATGGATTGCAGAACAGAAATTAAAATTGCAGAATAAATATAACTTTCTACCCAAATAAACTCTCAAAAATTAAAACTCAAAACAAAACCTAAAATAAAACTAAAAATAAGAACAATATGCTTTCAAACTCAAAATGTACTTCTCAATAAAAACTTTCAACTAAAGTATAACTAAAACAGAAAAAAAAGAAAAATACATTGCTCTCTTAAATAAAAAAAAACTCAAACCGAAAAACTAAAAAAAAATTTCAATGCTCTGTTTTCAATGAAGTTGAAAACAGAGCAATGTTTTTTTTCTCTTTCTCCCACGTCCGCCTCTTCCCCTGTTTTTCTGGACAAACCGAAGGAGCAAAACTCCTTCTTCTTCCTTCGACGAGCCAGTCACCACCACCCCGAGCTCCATCTCCTCCTCCTCCTTCTTCTCCTCTTATAGCCGCAGGGTCACTTGAAATGGAATCACGGAAGGGGGGCGCGGACGCGGTGCGGGATCGCGGAATCACGGAAGAGGGATTCCGAATCCGGCTCGGGCGAGATGTCCGGATGCAGAGGCTGCAACGGATGGAGATCATGGGTTGCTAGGATCACGGGATGGAGGCTGATGCCGCGGGATCGACGGGAGGATGCCGTGGGATCGCCGGGAGGAGCCGATCACAGACGCGGTGCTTGGATCACGGAAGCGGGATCGAGGGGGAGGACGGACGCGGGCTGAAGAGGAAGTATGTGGACGCAGGGAGGAGTTGATTACGGAAGAGATCCGGGCGCTGGGAGCAGGCTGGATCGCTGACTGTGAACGCGTTGATGGCGTGGAGGATTTGGAAGACGAATACGGACGGCTGTGGGTGCTGTGAAGCTTCTGGGATCATGGAAGATGGATCGGATGCTAGGATTTCGGTTCGGGATTCCTTCTTTGGATTTGCCGGACACGATGCTTGGATCACGGAAGCGGGATCGAGGGCAAATCACGAATTAGGGAGAGCCGGCTTGATGCGGAAGGCGGGGACGCGGTGCGGGATCCGTAGAGGGCGCCGTGGGACCGCTGCTGGGAGGAGCGGACGTGGGAGGCTGACGTGGCTTGCTGATTTGGTAGGCTTGGAAGAGGGACTGAAGCTGGGGATGATCATTGGATGCGGACACGGAGATGCTCGCGATGTTGTGATGTATCGCGGGATGAAGTCAGAATGTGCAGGCCCTGGAAGATGCTGGCTTGACTTGAGCTCGGGCTGCCGGGCATTGGGCTCAAATCTAATGTTAATTGGTTTCTTGGATTACTGCACTCAAACACAAATACCAAGTTAATTAGTTAATTTTATTATTAATGATTAGCTAAAATACTAATTAAAATAGTCTGACGATTGCACTTTTGTGCTCTCATCATTAGAGATCTAATAATTTTTGAGGATTTGATTTAATAGAGAGAAGATGTTGCCCAGTAGATACAACCCAAGAGGGGGGGTGAATTGGGTCTTTTAAAACTTTTAGGCTACTTCTAACACTTTTCAATTAATTATGCTAAGTTGTATAGATGCACAGTGGAATTTAAACTTAGCAACAGTTTGATTTATTGAGTGAGACTTGATTAAGTAAATTGAATATGCTTGCAACTAAAGGATGCGCGGATAAGAGTTAAGCAACCAATTTATCTAAGTAAGTAAGTGAGCAAGTTAGACAATGACAAAAAGCATCACAAACACAACAAACATATAGTGGTTCAGTGCACCCCAGCACCTACATCCACTCCCCAAGACCTCTTGGGAATTTCACTATAACCTCCAGATTACAGTCCGGTAGTTTTGCGAGTGCACTACCCAACTCGTTGTTTTACACCGGGCTAACAACGAACCCTACAATCCGGTAGTTTTTCGAGTGAACTACCCAACTCGTTGTTTTATCCCGGGCTAACAACGAACCCTACAATCCGGTAGTTTTTCGAGTGAACTACCCAACTCGTTGTTTTACCCCGGGCTAACAATGAACCCTACAATCCGGTAGTTTTTCGAGTGAACTACCCAACTCGTTGTTTTACCCCGGGCTAACAACGAACCCTACAATCCAGTAGTTTTTCGAGTGAACTACCCAACTCGTTGTTTTACCCCGGGCTAACAACGAACCCTACAATCCGGTAGTTTTTCGAGTGAACTACCCAACTCGTTGTTTTACCCCGGGCTAACAACGAACCCTACAATCCCCCAATTTTAACTTAGGCTTGGGACGCCTATCCCTTGTTCCAAGTCCCTTGACTGAAACAAGCTCAATATTCAAATGTTTTACAAAAGATTTGAAAGCTCTTAAGAAGCAAATATAACAATGAGAAACAATAAAATCGGAAGAACCCTTTTTGCCGTTGGAAGCGTGGATGATGGTGGTTCTTCTGATGTGGATCACGTTGGCTTGAATGCGAGCTTTGATTGCCAAGTGGGAGTGAGTAGATGAGCTCGAAATCAGATGGGAAAGCTTGAATGCACTTGATTTCTCCTCTTGAAAGCTCTAACTCCCTTGAACCTCTTTTTCTTTCTTCTCTCTTGAATGATCTTGTGTTGGGTTGGTGAGAGGTTGTTGAGAAGCACTTAAGAGGTCCCTTTTATAGCCCAAAAAGCAAATATAGCCGTTAGACACAAAGATATGACCGTTTGAAATTCAAATCTACCTGAAAAAGTTGTCAGTCGCGTCCCAGGCGCTCCGGGGACGTCTCCGCGCTTTACGGGGACGTCTCCGCTTGTTTGCGCTTTTTGCATGGGGACGACTCCGCTTCTTCGGGGACGACTCCGTGCTCCGGGGACGTCTCCGCGCTTTACGGGGATGTCTCCGCCGTTATATCTCCGAAAAACAAGTCTTCTGGAATTCTCTGAGAGAGTCGACTCCGCTTTTTCAGGGGACGTCTCCGCGCTCCGGGGACGTCTCCGCGCTTTACGGGGACGTCTCCGCCGTTATATCTCCGAAAAACAAGTCTTCTGGAATTCTCTGAGAGAGTCGTCTCCGCTATCTAGGGGACGACTCCGCTGGTCTGCTTTTTACTTGTGGGGACGACTCCGCAGGTACCGGGGACGTCTCCAGACGTGCCAGTTCTTCCTGTTTGTGCCAGAGACGTCTCGGAGACAACCCGGAGACGTCTCGGCTGTCCCTGAACTTTTTCTTTCATCTCAAAAATTCTTCAATAAATTCTTAAAAATCATGGGAACTTGCCTAGACATTTCTTAACAATATTCTTAATTAACCAACTGAAATCCTCAAATAACTTGTTAAGATAAAGGGAATTATGCTCTAGTGTTTTGTATTCATCAAAATCCATTAGAGGGTCAACAATCTCCCCCTTTTTGATGATGACAAAACTTGGAGTATGTGCAATATAAAGTATATTGTGTTCTAGGACTAATGCATAGCTAAGTTGCATGAAGTAGAAAACATAAATATTTAAAACATACTTCATGATAATGCTTTAGATTTAATCAGCTTAACACAATCAACCTATTTCAGTTTAAGCTGAGTTGGTATTCAATATAAAATACAAAGCATTATGAGCATATACTTAGATATTTCTCCTCCTTTTTGACAACATCAAAAAGATAGTGGAACATTAAGCACAAAGATAAGAATACTCAAATATTTCTTTTTCTTATTGTACTCTGATTTGCATGTCAAGTTATTGCAAGAATATGAATCATATAACTCAAGGCAATAATGTTAGAAAAAGATTAATGAGCATAGATCAGAGCCAATTAAGATAATTCCAGAGCAGAACACATCGAATGTGATTTCAAGAAATTTTCTAATTTGATACCACAGATAGTTTTCTAATCAAGTGTAGGTGGAATCTTCCTTAGGTTAATTCAAGAAGTACCACAAATGATATTCAAGGAAAGCACGAATGGAAATCTGACCTCTCTTCAATAATAAGTGGGAAAGCTTGTTCATTTAAGACCTTTTGCCCAATCTATTAAGTATTTTATCAATAGGAGAGCAATTCAATTGATTTTCAGAGTAAAAGATCAAAACTTATATATTTGAAAGACATATCATCCTGTTGGATCATTAATTCTTAATGACTTCAAAGTTCTTTTATGATAATAAGAGCATTGGGGCACAAATACCAAAATATGAATTCATGCAATTTTTGATACATCTTAGAGCTCTTTTAAAGACTTTGTTTTATTTCTTTAGAGAATAAGCACAATTTGATACATAAAATAATGAATTGGCACAAAATTGAAGTTCTAAAGAGCAAGCCAATTAGGACTCATTAGTGAAGTTCAAAATAGATTTTCTAAGAGATACTCAAGAAAATTTAATACATTGTTCTCCCCCTGTTTCATTAAATTAGAGGCTCTCAAGATTTGTAATTTGGTTCATGAGTGATGCATAAGATATACTAACCAAATAACACGCCTCAAGGTGTATCATAAAGATTTTTAGATTTAAGTTTCAGATGATACATATTGGAGAGTATTAGGATTACTTTTCATTTAGTATTCTTTCTCTCTCCTTTAGCTATAGATTTATGCAATTAAGTCCAATAAGACCTCTCCTTCTGAAATTTTCTTTCTCCCCCTCAATTGATCATTCCATTTAAGAGTTTAGAATCCTAAGATAATGTTCAACAAAATTGTCAATCTCAAAAATGTATTTTCTATAAGTTTCAGCTTATTTTCATAAGACTCAAGGTTTGAGATAAGACAACCTTTATAGAACTCATCTCAAGGTAATTAAAGCATGTCTTGCAATATAAGGAGGTTCATCAAAATCAATCCATAAAATTCAAAGTATGCATCAAAATAAAGTGTCTTTGGGATAGGATACTGAATATCTAAAGCTCCCCCTCAAAAGATGCATTCCTCTTTAATCATTTTAATTGTTGAATTTCAGATTTTAGTGATAAACGTGAATAACACTGAAATTCTGTAATATCAAGAATGTAGAGTAATCTAGTATTATTCCAAAATTTGTAGTAATTACTTTTTCTAATCCTTTACGAACAAGTTATGCTTTCTCATAATCTTAGAGAAAATGTATAGAAATATTAATCAGAAAATGATTCATTTGAAGCTTAGTTTCTTTCAACCGCATTTACATTTTCTTTCTTTTAGAATCATTTGAGTGAGCTGAAATATTTCTAGCTTTAAGATCATTCACTCTATTGATAGAAGTGTTTAATAATGTAGGAGAGAAAAACATATAGATGATTATTGAAATATATATATTTTTAGAACTCAATTTCTTAATCATAGTTTTTCAGCAATGTATACATGAAGCACAATAAATCTTTTTAATATCAAAATAAAATCATATATTTAGAAATTTTTGTTTGCAATCAAGATCATCGAAAGACACATCATTTGAACCAATATTAGTATACTTTGAAGATAAGAAATGATATGTTTCGGATGCGTATCGGAGCAATCACCAAAGGCATCAAAATTAATTCTGTTTTTCTTAAAGTAAGACTTTATTTAAAAATCACATTTAGTTTAAGCTTTTATACAAAATCAGATTCTGAATTACATAGGATTTTCAATAGAGGCTCTCAAACTCATACTTTGAGATATGTATCTTCCACATTATAGCTCATCTTAAATGATTACGATTGAAAATACATATTTCAAACATATAAGAGCATATTCAGAATCTTTGTATTAAATGTTGAGTTTTGGTACGAATTTGAACATTATATACCAAATTTAGGCAAGTTGAAGGATAGAATAAAATCAATTTATTTTTCCTAAATAGAAATATCCTTCTCTTCTTCTTTATTCAACTTTCAGATTTTAGAGATGATTGCTAACAACAAATCTGAAATTTCTTTTCAATAAAACTAAGCAAAAAATGTTATGTAGTATTTCAAACATTTAATCAAGTTGTCCAAGTATGGGGTACTACAAAAGATATTGAGAACCCATAATTTAAAATATCATGCCACATGCAAAATATAGTGTGTGTTAAGTCATACATTAAAATATTAAGAACAAGCATGTCAAGTATCAAAATCAATTCTTTTCAAATAAACTCCCCCTATTTAAATATAATTTTGCATTGATTTCATCCTTAAAGTGTGTTTCCATGTGACTAAAAATTTGAATTGATTCTTTCTTGTATACTTTCATTTACTTTGTCTTTCATTTTTACTTTCTTATGCTCTATACTCTATTTACTCCCTATCCGGTGGAGTTGGGAAGGGGCACGAGGTACTACCACTAGCCTCCCTCTTGTGCCGTCCCTAATATGCCCTACACCGAATAGTTGGGTCAAATAGTTTCGGGTACTACCACTAGCCTCCCCATTGGCACCATCCCTATGATGAGCAATATAGAAAGGTTAAAATATTCACTCCAAACTCTCCCTGTTTGAGTGTAATTAATTATAGATTTTATCCCTTCCAAATGTGCCGAATATATTATGCTTGTTTTACTTTTCCTTAAGATTGAAGTACTTGCCTTTGCTCAGATTTTTCATCTCTTGAACAATGTCCATTTTCTTTTCTTTATCTCTCTCTCTTTTTGTCATTCTCAAGTAATTTACATGAAAGAGTAGAATAAAGAGATAATCTTATGTATCAAATAGATGTATATTATGCAAACAACATTTTCATTGTGCTCAAGGCTTCATAACTTCTCACAAGTTATTTTACATCAAAATTTTAAGCATATACTTGTGTATTTCATGGTTATGACATAGGCAAAGATATATTTTAGTTTGGGCAAACCATGAAATAATTTCTAAAAGTATAAGTCAGTCAATACACATATAGACATGATATCAAAAATTAATAATTAAAGAATTTAATCATGCCATAATAAGATTTAAGTTACTGACTTTGCTCAACTAATTTGTGAGAAAGGTATCTAAATTACCTATTCATTATATGTTCTTCAAGCCAAACTAGATTTCTTATGTGTGAACTTTTGGCTGAAGAAGATCCTCTCTCTTGTTTGCATGTGAATGTTTAGTGTATCTTACATGAAGATATCCTTCAAGTTGAAATTTCTCATTTTCCTTTCTTGAAGGAAGGTCATTAGTTTCTTTAAGATACAAAGCATTCATCCAACATATATATATTTTTTAATTAGATGACTCAATATGAGATATGACAATAGTTGCATGTTGAGTCACTTTACTCAAGAGATTGCCTAAATATAAGCAAGCACATATCATTTGAACTAAAGAGATAGATTCATTAACCAAGATAGTTCAAGTCAATTTAGTTTAGATTCTATTTGCTTAAGATAATTATCAATAAGATATGTTAACTATGTTTTAATCAATTTATCTTAAACATTTGTTTCTATCAAAATTCAGATTATGATTTATTTGTTATCAATAAAATATGATTAATTAAAGTTAGATTGAAGTCTTGCACACGGTCACATAATGAGCATACAATCTGGTCTACTAGCTGTATGATAAAATAATTATTCTATCATGCTTCAATACAGTTTTAACACAATAGATCTACTTTGCTCATCCTTTTCAAATTCTACAAGATGGGGTCATAGATATACCTTCTTCATGCCAATCTTCTATAAGAGTTTTCTTGTGGACTAATGTTGGTCAATGAAGATCCCCTTTCCTGTTTGTCTTAATTTGGAGTTTGAGAGAAGATGTTAATTCATTCATCATACATATTTCCAACTCACCTTGTATGAGCTTAGTAAAAATATAAATCTTCATTAGTAGAACCAAAAATAATGTCACAAATTCTTCCTTTTGATACATAGATTTATCATTATTACTTTCTATCAAAAAGGTTGCTTAAGCTTTTATATCATGCTTTTGATGCTTGTTTCAAATCATATAATGCTTTATCATATTTGTAATGAGTGTTTTCAAATATGGTGGTTACCTAACATATATAAAGTAAGCACATAGGAGTCCATTCTACACACTCATTTGATAGGATATAACGTTTATAAAGCAAACAAATGATAAAGGTGATTTTTACTTCTAATCATGCAAGAATCTTATCAAGATCTATTTCATCTTTTCTTGATTTAATCTTTTAGTAGTCATCATTAAGTGTATATCTGAAAAATCCAATTTGGTTCTAATTAACAAGTTTTTCAGATTGTTATATGTAAAAGATTTAACCATATAATTTGATTTTAGTATTTTGATAATAGATCATTAGTCTCATAAAGAATAAAATGAATTGATACTTCTACAACTAGAATTTTTCATGAATGTTCTATATGCATTGCTTGATGAATGATATCCAAGGATAGAAATATCTTTATTAGATTTGGCATTATTTTTCAAGAGAACATATCAAGCATAACATGTACGACTGAAAAATATGAGAAATACGCAATAGTTCGTTTTCTATTTTTCAGAAGATCAAGAGAAGTTTTCATCAAAGATAGATCTAATAGAAGTCATATGTATGACAAGTATTGATGATAGCTTTTAAAAAGCTGGCTATCATACAACATTGCCTTTTTCAATTCTTCAAAGATTCTATTAATCCTATTTTACTTATAGTGTTCTTGGTGCAGAAACAATTGTATTCAATATTATTTTCTGTGCACAACTTAACACAAAAATTGGTTTTCAAACCTATGCTGTGATTCATAGTTTGCAAACCTTTATCATTTGATCGCTTTTTGTGAGTTTGTGCCAATGCAGAAAATATTTCAATTTGAGTGCCAAGAACAAGGCTAATGTAAGCTTTTGAAAAATTAGTGTTGGAAACAACATCTCTAGATTTAGAAATTTTTGTTTGTTTCCTTAGTTAGCATGCATAGCAAAGCTTTGACCTTTAAGAGGATAATCTAAGTAAGCCTATGGCAAGGTCTTTTGAGATTAAGTACATACTAGCATGAGTTGATTTTGTATGCTAAAGATGGTTTCTTTAATCTTGGTATTCATAGTGCATATATTCAAAAACATACCAAGTACACATTATCATATCTATGATCAATAAACAATAATGCCATGGATAAAAACTCTCAATCAAATATATAGAGAATTCACAGAATTATTCTTAATAAATTAATCATTTTGCAACTTATCCAATAGTGAGTAAAGTATACTATAAAATGAAGTGATTTGATTATATTTCCAAAAGTATTTTCTATATCACAAAATTGATCAATACATGCAATTCATATTTTAATCGAATACTAAAGTAATTTCACTATGAGAGGATGCAATAATAACTTATATCATTATTTCTTTCATTTAACTCATTTTTCTTAATTACATTTTAAATTCAATTCCTTAGCACATGTCTAGAGCACCCATTATTTAGATAACATCTTTTATTAGAACCTTGGATAGCTAGACATACTTGCTGAAGAATAATCATATTTTCAACTTAGGAACCCAAGCTCTTTTGGGTCCTTGTAGGTTAGCTATAATTGTTCCTTTTGTAACCCATATTTTCTTAATAGCTATTTTGTCCATGAATTTACAGATTTTAGGATTACAAGGGATGTATTTCTGTATCCTCTTGTTGAATTTAACAAACTTAGATCGAACATGAGTAGTAGAAAAACTTTCAGTTTTCTGTTTTTCCCTTTTAGGTTCATCAAATTTGTAATGTATAGATTTAGGAACAACAGAAGAGATTTTACTTAGCTTTTGTTTATCAGTATTATAAGACTCTATTTTAGAATAATTAAAAACTGTTTTAACAAACATATTCTTAAAAGATTTTTGGGTGTACCAAGGTTGATATCCTAATGTAGCTTTATCAAATTCAGCTCTTTGATTATTTATCATTAGGTTCAATTTTTCAGAGCTGAGGGTAAATCTTTCAACAACAGGTTTTGATTTGTCAACTTCTTTAGTTAATCTTCTGTTATCTTCTAAAAGTAATTCATTGTTTTTCTTAAGTTTATCATGACTTTTAGTGAGAGATTGATCTCTTTGATTTAGTTCTTGATTTTCTTTCATTAAGATTTCAGTTTTACTAGTTAGTTTCAGTTTTTCATCTATTAGAATTTGATTTTCATTCTTCAAGTTCTTGTTCTTACAAATAAGTTTCTTATATTCTAAATACAAATCAGAAAAGGCATCATGGAGTTCATCAAATGTAAAATTGCTTTCAGTTTCAGCATGTACCTCTTGTGCCACCAAGCATAGATTTTCAATATGATACTGCTCTCCTTCTACACATGATGTTTCAGATTTGTTAGTGCATTCATATTTGTCTTCAAGCATATTCCATATTTCTTTAGCAGTCATGCAAGAAGATATGCAATTAAACTCATTCCTATCTAATGCACAATATAATAGGTTCATGGCATCAGCATTCAATTGTGCTAAGTCCTTTTCATTAAAAGTTTGAGAGAGTGTGTGAAGATCATTTATTATGATTTTCCATAAGTAATAGTTTTGTGATTGAATAAAAATGCGCATGCGTATTTTCCAATGTGTATAGTTTAAGCCATTAAATAGTGGAGGTGTATCAATTGATTGTCCTTCTCCTAGAAAACTATCTATTTGAGTTGTCATGATCTTTGGCTCTTGATCGTGAGATCAACAATTAAACTTAGAGCACCTGCTCTGATACCACTTGTTGCCCAGTAGATACAACCCAAGAGGGGGGGTGAATTGGGTCTTTTAAAACTTTTAGGCTACTTCTAACACTTTTCAATTAATTATGCTAAGTTGTATAGATGCACAGTGGAATTTAAACTTAGCAACAGTTTGATTTATTGAGTGAGACTTGATTAAGTAAATTGAATATGCTTGCAACTAAAGGATGCGCGGATAAGAGTTAAGCAACCAATTTATCTAAGTAAGTAAGTGAGCAAGTTAGACAATGACAAAAAGCATCACAAACACAACAAACATATAGTGGTTCAGTGCACCCCAGCACCTACATCCACTCCCCAAGACCTCTTGGGAATTTCACTATAACCTCCAGATTACAGTCCGGTAGTTTTGCGAGTGCACTACCCAACTCGTTGTTTTACACCGGGCTAACAACGAACCCTACAATCCGGTAGTTTTTCGAGTGAACTACCCAACTCGTTGTTTTATCCCGGGCTAACAACGAACCCTACAATCCGGTAGTTTTTCGAGTGAACTACCCAACTCGTTGTTTTACCCCGGGCTAACAACGAACCCTACAATCCGGTAGTTTTTTGAGTGAACTACCCAACTCGTTGTTTTACCCCGGGCTAACAACGAACCCTACAATCCGGTAGTTTTTCGAGTGAACTACCCAACTCGTTGTTTTACCCCGGGCTAACAACGAACCCTACAATCCGGTAGTTTTTCGAGTGAACTACCCAACTCGTTGTTTTACCCCGGGCTAACAACGAACCCTACAATCCCCCAATTTTAACTTAGGCTTGGGACGCCTATCCCTTGTTCCAAGTCCCTTGACTGAAACAAGCTCAATATTCAAACGTTTTACAAAAGATTTGAAAGCTCTTAAGAAGCAAATATAACAATGAGAAACAATAAAATCGGAAGAACCCTTTTTGCCGTTGGAAGCGTGGATGATGGTGGTTCTTCTGATGTGGATCACGTTGGCTTGAATGCGAGCTTTGATTGCCAAGTGGGAGTGAGTAGATGAGCTCGAAATCAGATGGGAAAGCTTGAATGCACTTGATTTCTCCTCTTGAAAGCTCTAACTCCCTTGAACCTCTTTTTCTTTCTTCTCTCTTGAATGATCTTGTGTTGGGTTGGTGAGAGGTTGTTGAGAAGCACTTAAGAGGTCCCTTTTATAGCCCAAAAAGCAAATATAGCCGTTAGACACAAAGATATGACCGTTTGAAATTCAAATCTACCTGAAAAAGTTGTCAGTCGCGTCCCAGGCGCTCCGGGGACGTCTCCGCGCTTTACGGGAATGTCTCCGCTTGTTTGCGCTTTTTGCATGGGGACGACTCCGCTTCTTCGGGGACGACTCCGCGCTCCGGGGACGTCTCCGCGCTTTACGGGGACGTCTCCGCCGTTATATCTCCGAAAAACAAGTCTTCTGGAATTCTCTGAGAGAGTCGACTCCGCTTTTTCAGGAGACGTCTCCGCGCTCCGGGGACGTCTCCGCGCTTTACGGGGACGTCTCCGCCGTTATATCTCCGAAAAACAAGTCTTCTGGAATTCTCTGAGAGAGTCGTCTCCGCTATCTAGGGGACGACTCCGCTGGTCTGCTTTTTACTTGCGGGGACGACTCCGCAGGTACCGGGGACGTCTCCAGACGTGCCAGTTCTTCCTGTTTGTGCCAGAGACGTCTCGGAGACAATCCGGAGACGTCTCGGCTGTCCCTGAACTTTTTCTTTCATCTCAAAAATTCTTCAATAAGTTCTTAAAAATCATGGGAACTTGCCTAGACATTTCTTAACAATATTCTTAATTAACCAACTGAAATCCTCAAATAACTTGTTAAGATAAAGGGAATTATGCTCTAGTGTTTTGTATTCATCAAAATCCATTAGAGGGTCAACAAAAGAGAAGAGAAGAACCGGTTATTCTTGATCCTTCCACTGACTTCACCAAGTTAGATTAAAAAAGGAACTAGATTTAACCCGGTTCTTAGGCACCTAAATCAGTCACACTGATTTTTCTTACAGGCATAGGTCAACTCGAATCATTATGTGATCTAATAAAAAATGATTGACCAAGTCGGCCAGGTAAGTGAGATTGGTGGAAGGAATATGCCATTAACTCAACAAAGACAAATCAGTGCGAGTAGCTCCTAATTAAAAACCACCAGTCAATACTGCCAAACTTACCTTAGACACCGACTGGTTAATCAATTTTGATTTTGACCATCCTAATGACTCAGGCTCAACCACTGAGCCTCAATCAAGTTTCATTTGGTCTAATCTAAGACATGGACTTGATCAAGTACAACTATTGTATTTGATTGAATATCCT
Source organism: Phoenix dactylifera (assembly GCF_009389715.1). NCBI lineage: Eukaryota > Viridiplantae > Streptophyta > Magnoliopsida > Arecales > Arecaceae > Phoenix > Phoenix dactylifera. The sequence goes on from NW_024067846.1 coordinate 419,428, forward strand.
TGACCTAATCTAATTACTACTTAGTTAGATTTGATCAATTACTCCAATTAGTCCATCTTTGATTTTAACCCTAGGTCTAACTCAGTTCACTAAAACTTAATTTGAGCTAACCCAAATACTCCTAAGATTTATGCAATGTCAATTAGATTTCAGTTCACAATTCTAAATCACTTAATTCTCAATTAAGTGTAGGTTTATGAAAAATTTCAGATCATTGAATAAGTCTTGAATCACATATTAATTACAAACTTTTAGTTCTTAAAACTTATTTTCAGATCTGTGACAATTAAACATGCTGATTTCAGATTTAATTAATGTTTAAATTTTATTTGATTTATGTTCATACATCATATATACAAACTATCATGAATTTAATCTAAACAACATACATCATATGCATCTGATTTTCATATCTGATTTATTATGTAAAAACAGCAATTAAATCAATCATAAATCTCTTTTAGATCTAATCTAAATACATCTATGATTTCATATTTAATCACAAAGATTAAAACTACTTTTAATCTTCTTTTTGTAGTTCATCTTCAAGGATTGGATCACAGTGGCACCCCTACACGCCATAAGAGATTCCTTTGAATGGAAAAAGAGGGTTATGAACCCTTCTTTCTCCTATGACCGGATGGCCTAGTGATAATTTCAATTGGATTACTTGACTACTAGGATTAGAAAACTTATTTTAGGCATAAATGTTTAAACTACTTTGAACCTATGGCTCTGAAACCATTGTTGGTAACCCTAGTGGTCACATGCATATATTTTTAAAAATTTTACAGCGGAAGCATGAATTAAACTATTTAATTCCTATGCATACTAGAGATCATATCTCTTACAACAAAAATAGATTCGGAACTTTAAACATTTATCCTAAACAAGTATGCATGATTCTATGTCTAACATGTAGTCATGCAGAATTTTAGCAACCTAATTGATTTCTAATCCTTATTTCTAATGAGATCAGATCTAATACCTTTTTATTTCGAGGACTTTGATGATGCTTTGATCACCTTATGTAGCCGCACATGCGTCCGGCCTCTACGGATAGTCCATGCGAAGCTCTAGAAAGATCTTCCTCCGCGGAAGTGCTAGCTCGCGCAGAGGTGCTACAGTGGCTGAACTTTTCTCCCTCGAAGCACTCAACTTTTGATTATTTTTTGAGAGGATGAAGGATAGAGATGAAGGAGAAGAAGGAGGAGAGAGGACAGCTGGCTCTCAGAATTTTTCTAGAATTTAGAACCCTTTCTAAAGACCATATCATTTAAACCCTAGGTGTGGGGGTCTTTTTATAGCCGAAAGACCCCCCATGCCTCACACCTATTTTAGCCAACGAATTTGGCTGATAAAATTTTCAAAAAATTTTGGTGAATCGGCAGCTAAGAGGTGAACAAATCCTCTTTAATTTTGCACCATGAATCCCCAAAAATCAGGGGGTTCATGCGCCCCAAACTTTAGTCGCACGCCACCCTGTTTGATGCGCCATGCAGTCCCTAAAAATTAGGAATTTGATTCCAATCTCTTTAGGAAGATTTGAGGTCTCAAATTCATATAAAAACTAGCCCCACACCTCCTCTTTCCTCATACCAAAAATTGGCCAAAAATAAAGAGGGAGGCGCCATGAATTTAAGGGATAAGGATGAGGTGTCTTTCTTTTCCTAGAAAGAAAGCTCGGGTCCTAAAATTTAGGGATTCTTCTTCTTATCAATTTCTGAATTTTTGAACTTAGAATTCTTATCAAATAAGGACTTTTAATAGGCTCGGATCAAGCCCAATCTAATTGGGTCAAGTCTGATTAATTGGGTCGAGCCTAATTAACTCGGATTGAACCTGATCTAATTAGGTCAAACCCTAATGTAGCCCAAATTGAATCTTACTCAATTTTGCTTAACCTAAGCTCAATCATTCAATCAATTGAGTTCATTAGCAATCTAATTGCTAATTAATCCTTCAATAATTCAATAATTATTTTACTACAACTTTTGCTTAGGGTAATTTGTCAATCAAATTGACCGATATACCCTTGGACGATTCTTAATCGTCGATCAGCCATTTGATTAACCTAGAAACTTTTATGCGTGTGACTCCATTGGTTCGAACCTAAGTCGGTAGCACAAAAATGACTTACTGTACTAATCAAAGTGACCATCTAACAATGGTACCCGATGTCCGGATAGGTCGAATAATTGCAAAGCAATATTCTGAAACCCTTGGACTATGGTTACCGTATAATTAATCCCTATGACTCCAAATGCCTAGGATGACTTTAGAGTTCTGTAAACTCTTTAATCAATGCATCTAAAATATGTTTCAACTTTACAAATCCTGTGACTCCTCACAAGGATTACCTTGGCCAAGGTTTTGCTAAATTGAACGTAAGTGCATTATCTCCTATTACGAGGAGGGGTCAATTCCATCTTGACTCACGCACCGACTTCGCAAGTACTTGACCGCACCCAGTAGCCTTCCATCATCGAATTAGAAATTCAGATAGTCCGGTATCAAAGTACAGTGAGTTGCTTGCAAGTCACCGTAGTGATCTCAGGTCTAAGGGATACTTATACCCATATCTACTAGAAACATCTCTTGACAGCAGAGCATTTCGGAACTAGTCAGTTTAGTGAAGTGTACTCTTATATTTCACCTGTGTGAGATATTAGTATCTCTACACTCTTTGGTTAAGAGGATAACCAATGTATATGGCACACAACGATCTATTCTTGATAATGCTACTGTCCTAGTGATAGCATATCGTTTGGTTGCGAACTAGTTTAAGGACTTGTAGATAAATCCTCCTTTATCGTTTAATAGAGTCCTAAGGACTTCATTACATTACTTGAGTTCACGAAGATGCAAAATATGCAATGAAGCATTGCCAAATAACTTTTATTAATTTCATTAATTCATATATAATTCAATCATCAACAGGCTGACAATTGTCTTTCAGGACACAATTCCCAATAGAATTGACCAAGTCAAATAATTAACAACTAATCAAACTTGGACCCTTCAATTAATTGACTATATATCAAATTAAACCTTACTAACATTAGACCATTAAACCAATTGATCACAGCCAAAATTGGACCTTTATAATTAAGTCTTACATTGATCAATTGATCCAATCACTTGACTCAACCAAATCGACTCCAAAATAATAAAAACACAACCAAATCGACTCAAACAAAAGCAACTAATAAAGCAATAAAAGAAACATGACACAAACTCAAATAGATCCAATCCGGGGCGTGACTCAATCCGGTGGCTCAAAACCATTTCCTAGCCATAATAATGTCAATCTCTGGTGCGAATGCGAACGAGTGGCTCTGATGTCCCTATCAACTAGCTGATGGCAGACCATTACAAGGAGAAGAGAGAAAGAGGAAGGACAAGGAAAGGAGGAGGAAGAAGAGATTATGGAGACGCATGAAGAAGAGGTTATAGAGACATAGAAAGAAGAGAAGAGGAGGAAGAAGAAGAAGAAGAAGCTGAAAGGAGGCTAGGTTTTTTTTTTTTGGCACGTGTGGTCACGTGTGTACCCCTTTTTTTTGACCCTTTACATGTTCGGATTTTCGGACGCAACCTGCTTCGATACTTGTACAGCACGCACGTGCAACTCACGTGCACTGCTCTCTTTTTTTTCTAGATCTGGGTTACCTAATCGTGGGTTAATAGGTGGACTCTTACCCGTTAAGCAGAATGTCGTCAACCTCCCGATGGCTCGGGAGGGCGGGTCGTTCCTCGCGGCGGCAACTGCAGTGATGGACGACGGTGGGGCTCTGCGGCGATGGGTGGTGGCGGGTCACGGACTCCGGCCAGCCATAGCTTCCGGTGGCAAGTCACCGATGACGATCAGTGGCGAGGGTTGCCTTGGGTGAAGGGGTTGGTGATGGTGAAGGCCGGGTTGACACGGACGGGGCGCGTCCCCATCCCTTTACGGGGTGATAGTGGTCGTGTGGACGTCCGACGGCAGCTTGGGTGTTGCTGGCGGCGGATGGTGGTAGTGGTGGGTGCGGGTGCAATGGCGGGTGGGAAGGATCCGGTGACAGAGTTCTTTCCCTTCTGTTCTAATGAAAATCGAGAGGGAGAGATGGACCCCTCTTTTTGGTGAACACCGAGGGAGAGAGAAGAGACAAGAGAAATCAGGCTTCCCTTCCTCTTTGCAACACGCGATGTACGTCATGCTTCCGCATGTTCTGGCCTTCGCGGTGCAATGGATTCAGTAAGGAACTTGTGTGGCAGACATAGAAAAGGTCTCGAGGGTGGTCCGTCCATAAACCGAATCTCGGGGCTTTGGCAACAGAGGCAAAACCGAGGCTCTGATACCAAGCTGATGGCAGACCACTGCAAGAAGAAGAGAGAAAGAGAAAGAAGAAGAAAACGAGGAGGAAGAAAAGATTATAGAGACGCAGAAAGAAGAGGTTATAGAGACGTAGGAAGAATAGAATATTAGATGTATGCCCTAAAAGCCAATCTGGCTGACACATAATTTATTCTGGAGCATAATTTTGTAAATGATTTTATTATTATTTAATAATAATGGGCATCTTTTTTATTCATATTGTGTATGTATATATGAATCGTCCAAGGAATTAATAAGATGATGATGCATATTTTCAAAAGTTAAGAATTTGAGTCATGTGTCATTGGTGATTAATATCTAAATACTCCTGATCGATGGATCATCATGAGGACGGTGATTGATTCGATGAATTAGTGCACGGATCACTATCCTTTTGGATGGACGAGTCTCGAGTTCACAGTGTAGGGATACTAGAGTGATAGTGCAGGTGCTTGTTAAAGAACATGGGTACCGAGCGTGACCAAAATAAGAAGTCACTTGGATGTCTATCCACTCGTCAGTGATTTACTTGATGTTACAGTAGTATGACTAGTCATTTGACCTACGATGCTTCGGCATTGACTAATCTTCTTGTGGTAAACAAGTGCCAAGTATTAGCCCCCATTGGCGAGGTCCTCAACATAGCCCATCTGCGAGTCCAAATATATTTCGATTCAAATCTCTTTTTCTCAAAACATATTTAGTATCCCAAATTGAAAGATGCAATATCGAAATCAATCAAATAATTCATATCAAAAGCAATATGTTTGATCGGAATCATACAATATCTGACAGAAATTGAACTTCAAAAAAGAAATTATTTTGATTCAACCATCTATTTCTCAACTAACTAACTTGAATTTCTAAGAATAGGCATATAACACCATGCATCAAATTCGTAAATCAAGACTAATTTGACTCAAAGAAATATTTGTGATTTGCCGATAAATCTAGAAAAATGTTACATTACTTACACAGAACGCAATACAACTAACAGATGCAATAATTCTTAAAAATTCTTCTTAGATTGTAATATTCAAAAAATATATTTTCAATTAGAATTTATCATGATTATTTCAAGAGTAGAACACTAATTTCAATACCTTCATAGGGCTGACCAGGCAAGAGTGCCTGACATTCCGATCAGTCTGATCAAAGTAAAATTCATCGAATAATGCTCAGTGTGGAGTGATTGATTATAACCCTATTTGATTTTGATGAGCTCAAAGCATTTGAATATATCTTATACTAATGAATTCAATCTAGTGTTTCAGCCAAATATTTGTGAATTTATGTTTAAGGGTCTCTAGCTTTGGTTCAATACATTTTGGCTAAGTATGGAACTCAGTTTGAACCAAAGTCTGAAGCTCGAGTCGACTCCGGAAGATTACGAGTCGACTCCAAGTGTTTCAGAAGCTCTGGCACATGCTCGAGTCGACTCCGGTACACTACGAGTCGACTCCGACTGAGAACTGACAGAAAGATAGAAAGTTGATTTTCAGACCCTGTCAGCGAGTCGACTCCAGAAGGGTTCGAGTCGACTCCGATGGTTGCCGAGTCGACTCCCGACGTTTCCGAGTCGACTCCAAAGGGTAACAGAAGAAAGATAGAACAATGTATTTCAGACCCTGCAATCGAGTCGACTCCAGAAGGTTACGAGTCGACTCCGAAGTTTGGCGAGTCGACTCCTAGTTAAGTACGAGTCGACTTTCAGAGGAAAGCAAGACTAGAAGGCAGTTCAAGCCAAAACACAGAGGATCAGTTTTCGGATTCTGAGAGCCGAGTCGACTCCAACAAAGTGCGAGTCGACTCCGAGGCAGTTCAACTCAAAACACAGAAAAACAGTTTTCGGATCCTAAGAGCCGAGCCGACTCCAAGTACTTCCGAGTCGACTCCCAAGTCAGCCGAGTCGACCCCAACAAAATTCGAGTCGACTCCGAGGCAGTTCAACTCCAAACACAGAGGATCAGTTTTCGGGCTCTGAGAGCCGAATCGACTCCAAGATCATCCGAGTCGACTCGAGAAAGAAATACAGAAAAACAGATCTCTGGAATCCTGAGAATGAGTCGTCTCCGGAGGGCCGAGTCATCTCCAGACATTGGCGAGTCGACTCCAGGGTTGGCCGAGTCGACTCCAGAACGGGACAGTACTTTAATTCAAATCCTGAACAGTGGACGAGTTGTCTCCAGTAAAGTGTGAGTCGACTCCAGCAACAGCCGAGTCGACTCCAGATCGAGCGAGTCGACTCCGACCCCAACGGATACACTGTCAGAAGTTGCAGAGTGTGCAGAACGGCCACAAAAAGGTGTCTAACGGCTAGTTTTCAAAGTGGACTGCTTAAATAGCCAGAGTGAACAGTAGTAGACATCAAGAGCGCTATTCCATTCAAACAAAAAAGAATTTCCACCTACCAAAGGCTCTCAAGAGTAAATACAAGAGAAAGAAGAAAAAAGCGCATTGAACTCCATCCAACAAATATTTTCTTCGCATTCAAGGCTCTCCTCTGACATCAGATCATCAGTGCATTCAAAGAGGAGACTCAGAGTTCGAGAAGCCCTTTCTTCCTCTTCCAAAATCTGTTTGAGGGCTTCTAACTCTACATTATTTATATTGTTCATATTTGCTTTTTAAGAAGCTTTTTCTGTACTCTTTACAAACTGTTTTCTTGTTACTTGATTCAATCAGGGGATTGAATCAAGGTTGTTGAGGTTTGTTGGTGAGCCGAAGTTAAAACCAACGGTGTAAGGGTTCGATTGAGGAGTGAACTCCCAAGTGAAGCTTGGGGAGTGGACGTAGGAGCAAGGGTTAGCTCCGAGCCACTATAAAACCTCTTGTGTTTGTAATTGGTTTATTGTCTCTTCCATCCTCTCCACTCACTACAACTAGTAATCTAATTAATCAGCCTGCAATAATATTAATTAGTTACTCATTAAGTTTTAATTTGCAATTATTACTTAAAACCCAATTCACCCCCCCTCTTGGGTTGTCTTCTTGGGCAACAAGTTGTATCAGAGCAGGAGCTCTTCTATCAAAAGAGTAAAAGATCAAAATGACAACCCCTTTTGGATCTTCACTTATTGAGGGACAATCCACCAATAGGCCTCCATTCTTCAATGGAACCGACTACGCATATTGGAAGGCTAGGATAAAAATATTTATCCAAGTCCAAGACTATGAGATTTGGAGTATCATAGTTAATGAACCTTACATTCCTTCTATTTTTGTAGATAACATTACTATTCCCAAGCTTGAAAAAGATTGGGATGACAATGATAGAAGGAAGGCACAACTAAATGTCAAAGCAATGAATGTGCTTTATTGTGCCTTAGACCGTAATGAATTCAATAGAGTCTCTACTTGCAGTTCTGCAAAAAAAATATGGGACAAACTTGAAGTGACCCACGAGGGCACGAATCAAGTCAAGGAATCCAAAATAAACATACTAGTTCATAAGTATGAACTATTTAAAATGGATTCTAATGAAACTATCACTTGCATGTTTACTAGATTTACTGATATTGTCAATGGTCTAAAAAGCCTTGGCAAAAGTTATGCTAACAGTGACCTTGTCAGGAAAATTCTTCGATCTTTGCCAAGGTCATGGGAAGCCAAGGTAACGGCAATCCAAGAAGCCAAGGACTTAAACAAGCTGCCACTCGAGGAGCTTCTTGGATCCCTGATGACGCATGAGCTCACAATGAAACAACACAGCGAAGAAGAATCCTCTCATAAGAAAAAGGTAATAGCCCTCAAATCTACTTCTTCTAACAAAGATCCATCTTGCAGTAGCAGCAGCGAAGAAGAAGACAATGAGGGAGATGATGATGAGGCTCTTCTCGTGCGAAAGTTCAGAAAGTTCATCAACCGGAAGAAGTCCTTTCATCAGAGGAGAGGTCCCTCAAATTTCTACAACAAGGACAAAGGTAAGAAAAGGGAAAGTGAGGGAATCGGTTGCTATGAGTGCAATAAACCGGGACATTTCAGAATCGACTGTCCATTACTGAAGAAGAGCATCAAGCACAAGAAGAAGAAAGCTCTTGTCATCACCCTGACAGACTCCGATTCATCATCATCATCATCGGATGAGGAACAAGAGGAAAATGCCAACTTCTGTTTTATGGCAAATAAAAATGAGGTAACATCTGAAACGCATTTAGATTTTACCTTTGATGAATTGTATGATGCTTTTAATGAACTAATGGATGAATATAAGATAATAAATCTTAAGAATAAAGAACTAAAACTAACTAATCAATCTCACTTACATAAGTATGATAAATTAATTAAGGACAAGAATTTTATCATTAAAGAAAATTTAGAACTTAAACAAACAACCAAATGTTAATTCAAAAAACTAATACCTTAATTAAAGATAATAAAAAACTAACCAAGGAAATTTCAGAACTTAAAAACGGTAAACAAAGTTTAAAAGATAATCTCACAAAAGACTTAAACATACTAAAAACAGAAAAACAAAAGCTAATACAAGAGCTTGAAAAATACAAACCTATTGTTGAAAAGTTTACATATAGTTCTGAAAAATTGGAAATGATACTTAACAATCAACGAGCTGTGTTTAATAGAGCTGGTTTAGGGTATAAACCTAATAATAAGCAAAAGCTCCTTAAAAATTTCTTTGTGAAAGCAGGGGAAAGTAAAACTAAGAATATAACCTATTTTTGCTGTGAAAAAGTAGGACATAAAGCTAATGTGTGTGACCATAAGAAAGCAGAAGCTAAAAGAAAAATTAAAAAGATTTGGGTTCCAAAAGGAACCAACATTACTAATCTTGAAGGACCCAAGAAAACTTGGATACCTAAAATTGTATGATTTCCTTGTGTAGGAGTGTCTTGCAGCCAAAGTCGACAAAAACTGTTGGTATTTGGATAGTGGCTGCTCAAGATACATGACGGATGACAAGGAGCAATTCTTCACCTTAGAGCCTAAGAAAGGAGGTGCTGTGACATTTGGAGACAATAACCAAGGTCACATCGTTGGTATAGGTAAAGTACAAATTACCTCTTCAACCTTCGTTGATAATGTACGATTTGTAGATGGTCTTAAGCATAACCTACTTAGCGTTAGTCAATTATATGATAGAGGTTTTGATGTTTTGTTTAAGCCATCTTTATGCATCATAACCACCTCAATTGACAATGGATTAGTATTTAAAGGAATTAGACGTGGTAACGTATATGTAGTAGATCTTGAAGACCTTGCTAAAAACAGTCCTTACTTAGTAGCTAGTGATACTAAGATTGATGATGCAAGTTGGTTATGGCACCGTAAATTAGGTTATGCAAGTATGGATACAATATCTAAGTTAGTTAAAAGAGATTCTGTCATAGGTTTGCCAAAACTAAAATTTGAGAAAAATAAAATTTATGAAGCATGTCAATATGGCAAACAATCTAGGAGCTCTTTTAAATCCATAAATTGTGTCTCTACCTCTAGACCTCTTGAACTACTACACATGGATCTATTTGGACCAACTAGAACCACAAGTCTTGGTGGAAACAAATATGGTCTTGTTATTGTAGATGATTTTTCTAGATATACTTGGGTCATATTTTTAGCTCATAAAGATGAAGCATTTTCTGTATTTAAGAAATTTCATAAGGAAGTAACTAATGCAAGAAATGTTTCAGTCATAGCTATTAGAAGTGATCATGGAACAGAATTTGAAAATCATCTATTTGATGAATTCTGTAGTAAAAAGGGAATAACTCATAATTTCTCTGCACCTAGGACACCACAACAAAATGGAGTTGTGGAAAAAAAGAATAGAACCCTAGAGGAAATGGCTAGAACCATGTTGTGTGAAAGTAACCTCCCTAAGTATTTTTGGGGAGAAGCCATTAACACATCATGTCATATATTAAATAGAGTTTTATTGAGACCAATTATAAAGAAAATACCTTATGAACTTTGGAGAGATAGAAAGCCCAAAGTAAACTATTTTCATGTTTTTAGGTGTAGATGTTTCATTCATAATAATGGCAAAGATAACTTAGGTAAATTTGATTCTAAATCTGATGAAGGTATCTTTTTGGGCTATTCTACATCAAGTAAAGCTTATAGAGTCTTCAACAAAAAAACCCTTGTTATTGAAGGGTCTATACATGTTGTTTTTGATGATATTAATGATGTCTCTTCTAGCAAGAGAGTAGCTCTTGATGATGATGCAGGAATACTTGAGAAAAAGATAGATGATATGACATTATAAGAGGATCAACCGAAGCAAAGTGGAGAAACCTCAACAAGCCAAGAGGTAATTGATGATCATGGGCTTACAAAGGCTTGGAGGTATGCATACGGTCACCCTAAAGAATTAATATTAGATGATCCATCACAACCTATTAGAACTAGAGCTTCTCTTAGGAACTTAAATAATCACCTAGCTTTTGTTTCACACTTAGAACCTAAAAACATTGGAGAATCTGAAAATGATGTAAATTGGATAAATGCTATGCAAGAGGAACTAAACCAATTTACTAGAAACAAGGTATGGAATTTAGTAGAAAGACCCGCTGAATACTCAATAATAGGAACTAAATGGATATATAAAAACAAACTTGATGAAAATGGAGTTGTGGTTAGAAACAAGGCTAGACTAGTAGCAAAGGGCTATAATCAAGAAGAAGGTATAGATTTTGATGAAACCTTTGCTCCTGTGGCTAGACTTGAAGCAATTAGATTATTACTAGCATTTGCATGCTCTAAAGACTTCAAACTATTTCAAATGGATGTAAAAAGTGCCTTTTTGAATGGGTATATTAATGAGGAGATTTATGTAGAACAACCTCCTGGTTTTGAAAATTGTTGGGGGAAAAATGGACCACCCCACAAATACAATTAAAGCACCCAAATCCGACAGCGAGCCGAGCTCATCGGCCAAGCCGAGCTCAGAAGGCCGAGGCCGAGCTCAGAAGGCTGCCGAGGCCGAGCTCCGAAGGCTGCCGAGCACAGAAGGCCGAGCTCATGGGCCGAGCCGAGCTCAGAAGGCTGCCGAGCACAGAAGGCTGCCGAGCTCAGAAGGCTGCCGAGCTCAGAAGGCTGCCGAGGCCGAGCTCCGAAGGCTGCCGAGCACAGAAGGCCGAGCTCATAGGCTGAGCCGAGCTCAGAAGGCTGCCGAGGCCGAGCTCCGAAGGCTGCCGAGCACAGAAGGCCGAGCTCATAGGCCGAGCCGAGCTCAGAAGGCTGCCGAGCACAGAAGGCTGCCGAGGCCGAGCTCAGAAGGCTGCCGAGGCCGAGCTCAGAAGGCTGCCGAGCTCAGAAGGCCGAGCACAGAAGGTCTAGCTGACCTCAGAAGGCCGACCTCGTCGTCTGTATGTTGCGGCCATGCCCTACAGCAGCCTCACCGCACCATGCTTTGCTTGCCGACATATCAATCAGGAACCATACCCTGCTACGACTGTCAACGCCTCACCATTCCCAAGAATGTACTGCACTGCGCGCCACAAGCAAGCTCTGACTACACGCCATCTCCTCCCATGATGGGAACGGGCCATCCACGGCAACTCATTACTTCACACGCCCACGTCCAATCGTGACGGTAACCCATTAATTCGCCCAGTCACATCACAGGTAACCCTGCCACTCTCCCTATAAAAAGGGAGGCTTCTTCCTCCCGAGGGGGACTCCTCCTAACTCTAATTTTCTGGCTTGGACTGCTACATACGAACTACATCTCCTTCTCCAAAATTAAGCCCCCCTCTGACTTAAGCATCGGAGGGCCGGCGCCGGGGAGCCCGGCCACCGGCTTCTTGCAGGTCTCCCGGAGGACGCCGCCCGCCGACGGACCGCCACCCGCCATTCTCGCGCCGGAGCTCCTCCTCCTCAGCCGACGGCCGCCCCCGGGTCCAAATTCCAGCAACAGTTGGCGCTAGAGGAAGGGCCCGAGTTGCGGCCATGAAACTAAGGAGCAGAGGAGTCTTTAACGCCTCTCAGCATCATGCTCCAAGTCCCGAACGCTCAGTCCAGAATTCACCACCAAGATCTCCGGTAGATTAAGTTCCACAAGTCCAACTCGAGCACTTCGATGCGCTAGTGCAGCAAGTCCAAGCGCTAGCCATTGCAGCTCAAAGCCTGCAATAAGTGGAGGCCCCTCCTGTGCCGCCTCCACGGGATCATGTTAAGCAGAGGAAGAAACTTTCTCCCGAGCCATCTCGAATCAGGCATGGCTCCCGCTGCAACGACGTATGTAGGGGCAACCAGTGAGTAGTCCAAGTCTCACGCCAACGAGTTGGAGGGAAAGAGAAATAAAAGCTGAGGTCTGGAGAAGGAGAGTTATGGAGCTTTAAAATGGGATTGTAAGCCCCTGTGACAAAGGGTACAGCCCCATTAAATTCCATTGTCCTTCCAAGTCTTCTGTCTTCCGGCAGCAAGCAAGAAACCAGCATGTACTCTCTCCTCACGAGCGTAAGTCCTTAGGATAGCGCCCGCGACGTAGCTCCCCTTCAGAGCGTCGCCATCACAGAAGCCCCCGCCGAGCTCATGCAGATCGAGCTCAGAAGACCAAGCTCATGCAGGCTGCTAAGCTCAGAAGGCCGCCGAGCTCATCCAGGCCGAGCTCATGCAGGCTGCCGAGGTCAGAATGCCGAGCTCAGAAGGCCGCCGAGCATAGAAGGCCAAGCTCAGCAGGCCGTCGAGCTCAGAAGCCCGAGCGCAGAACACCTCCCAGAAAATCGAGCCAAAGAAGGCCGGTGCTGAGCCAAGTCCTGAGGGACTTTGGAGCTCGGGAGCCATCAAAATATCTCCAAAAGGTACAGGACGCCACTTTGGCTTCAAATAATTTCAATATTTTATCTATTTTCAGGTCGGAGAATCCAAAAAACGACCTACGGGTATCTACATCTCCAACGTCGCCCCGATCTGAGTGGGGGCGCACGGTCGCCAACGGACAAGGTCCGTCGTCTCCGGATATCTACATCTCCAACGTCGCCCTGATCTGAGTGGGGGCGCACGGTCGCCAACGGACAAGGTCCGTCGTCTCCGGATATCTACATCTCCAACGTCGCCCCGATCTGAGTGGGGGCGCACGGTCGCCAACGGACGAGGTCCGTCGTCTCCGGATATCTACATCTCCAACATCGCCCCGATCTGAGTGGGGGCGCACGGTCGCCAACGGACGAGGTCCGTCGTCTCCGGATATCTACATCTCCAACGTCGCCCCGATCTGAGTGGGGGCGCACGGTCGCCAACGGACGAGGTCCGTCGTCTCCGGATATCTACATCTCCAACGTCGCCCCGACCTGAGTGGGGGCGCAGGGTCGCCAACGGACGAGGTCCGTCGTCTCCGGATATCTACATCTCCAACGTCGCCCCGATCTGAGTGGGGGCGCACGGTCGCCAACGGACGAGGTCCGTCGTCTCCGGATATCTACATCTCCAACGTCGCCCCGATCTGAGTGGGGGCGCACGGTCGCCAACGGACAAGGTCCGTCATCTCCGGATATCTACATCTCCAACGTCGCCCCCGATCTGAGTGGGGGCGCTGCTGAGTCGACCACAAGCCAAAGAAGGCCGCTGAGTCAACCTGGAGCACTTAACTCCAACTGCATTAGAGGTACATCCTACTTGGCACGTACATCTCTATACATATTTGGCTATATTACAGGATGATCGACGACTGGACTACTTCCTTCGCCCGAGCCAAAAAGCAGCTCGAACTCGGAAGTCGGGGGGTAGTGTTGGGGGGAAAAATGGACCACCCCACAAATACAATTAAAGCACCCAAATCCGACAGCGAGCCGAGCTCATCGGCCAAGCCGAGCTCAGAAGGCCGAGGCCGAGCTCAGAAGGCTGCCGAGGCCGAGCTCCGAAGGCTGCCGAGCACAGAAGGCCGAGCTCATGGGCCGAGCCGAGCTCAGAAGGCTGCCGAGCACAGAAGGCTGCCGAGGCCGAGCTCCGAAGGCTGCCGAGCACAGAAGGCCGAGCTCATAGGCTGAGCCGAGCTCAGAAGGCTGCCGAGGCCGAGCTCCGAAGGCTGCCGAGCACAGAAGGCCGAGCTCATAGGCCGAGCCGAGCTCAGAAGGCTGCCGAGCACAGAAGGCTGCCGAGGCCGAGCTCAGAAGGCTGCCGAGGCCGAGCTCAGAAGGCTGCCGAGCTCAGAAGGCCGAGCACAGAAGGTCTAGCTGACCTCAGAAGGTCGACCTCGTCGTCTGTATGTTGCGGCCATGCCCTACAGCAGCCTCACCGCACCATGCTTTGCTTGCCGACATATCAATCAGGAACCATACCCTGCTACGACTGTCAACGCCTCACCATTCCCAAGAATGTACTGCACTGCGCGCCACAAGCAAGCTCTGACTACACGCCATCTCCTCCCATGATGGGAACGGGCCATCCACGGCAACTCATTACTTCACACGCCCACGTCCAATCGTGACGGTAACCCATTAATTCGCCCAGTCACATCACAGGTAACCCTGCCACTCTCCCTATAAAAAGGGAGGCTTCTTCCTCCCGAGGGGGGACTCCTCCTAACTCTAATTTTCTGGCTTGGACTGCTACATACGAACTACATCTCCTTCTCCAAAATTAAGCCCCCCTCTGACTTAAGCATCGGAGGGCCGGCGCCGGGGAGCCCGGCCACCGGCTTCTTGCAGGTCTCCCGGAGGACGCCGCCCGCCGACGGACCGCCACCCGCCATTCTCGCGCCGGAGCTCCTCCTCCTCAGCCGACGGCCGCCCCCGGGTCCAAATTCCAGCAACAAAAATCATCAATACCCCAATCATGTATATAAACTAAACAAAGCACTTTATGGTCTAAAATAAGCTCCTAGAGCGTGGTATGAAAGACTTAGCAAATTTCTATTAAACCATGAATTCTCTAAAGGAAATGTTGATTCAACACTGTTTTTAAAGAAGAAAAACAAATAAATGTTAGTAGTGCAGATTTATATAGATGATATTATTTTCGGTGCTACTAACAATCACCTCTGCGAAGAATTGCTGACTTAATGGAGAGTGAATTTGAAATGAGCATGATGGGAGAGCTGAACTATTTTCTCGGGCTCCAAATCAAACAATCTAAAAAGGGGATCTTCATCAATTAAGCTAAATACATTAAGGAGATGCTTAAGAAGTTTGATATGGATGGAAACAAGCCAATCAGCACACCCATGAGCTCATCATGCAAACTAGATAAGGATGAATCAGGTAAATCAATAGATCAAAAGCTGTATAGAGGTATGATAGGCTCTTTACTATATCTTACAGCAAGTAGACCTGATATCATGTTTAGTGTATGCATGTGTGCTAGATATCAATCTAATCCTAAGGAATCACATTTAATTGCAGTTAAGAGAATTTTTTAAATACCTAATAGGAACAAAAAATATAGGTTTATGGTACTCTAAAGAATCTAGCATAAACTTAATAGGGTACACAGATTCAAACTTTGCTGGTTGTAAACTTGATAGAAAAAGCACCAGCGGATCATGTCAATTCTTAGGAGAAAATTTAATCTCTTGGTTTAGCAAGAAACAAAAACTCGGTTGCACTATCTACGGCAGAAGCCGAATATGTTGCTGCCGGGAGTTGTTGTGCTCAAATCTTGTGGATTAAACAACAACTTGAAGATTATGGCATTAAACAAGATAAAATTCCCATAAACTGTGATAATACAAGTGCCATTAATCTAACTAAAAATTCAATTTAGCATTCAAGAACTAAACACATTGAGATAAGACATCACTTCATAAGAGATCATGTACTGAATGGTGATGTGACACTTCAATTTGTTTGTACTGATGATCAACTTGCTGATATCTTCACAAAACCTTTGAGTGAAGATCGATTTTGCATACTAAGAAGAGGTTAGGAGTGATTGATCCATTCTAGTGATACTCTCCTCTAGTTCATTGATTTTGAAGATTAGTTTATGTTGGACATAGGATTTCTTATCTATGATCATCAGATCAGTTCTTAAATCCTAGATAAGTCCATAACTCTCTCTTTGGCACGAAAATAACAAGATTCTTGGTTGTGTGCCAGAGTTCGAGTCGACTCGGATACATTTTAGAGTCGGCTCATGGGTGAGTCGACTCGCGCATATTTGGGAGTCGACTCGCGACATACCGGTGTTAGATGTATGCCCTAGAAGCCAATTTGGCTGACACATTGTTGATTCTAGGGACATAATTTTGTACTTGACTATTTATTATTGAATAAATAAAAGGCATCTTTTCATTCATATTGTTTATGTGTCTATGAATTGTCCAAGAAATTAATAAGATGATGATACATATTCTCAAGAGTTGAGAATTTGAGCTATGTATCATTGGTGATTAATTTCTAAATGCTCCCTGATCAATGGATCATCACGAGGACGGTGATCGATCCGATCAGTGCATAGATCACTTTCCTTCTGGGATGGACGAGACTTGAGTCACAGTGTAGGGACACTGAAGTGATAGTGCAGGTACTTGTTAGAGAACAAGGGTACTGAGCGTGACCAGACAAGAAGTCACTTGGATGTCTATTCCACTCGTCAGTGACTTGCTTGATGTTGCAGTAGTGTGACTGGTCCTTTGACCTGCGGTGCTTCGGCTACTCACAGTGAGGTTATTGTAGTTTGACTGCACACATACATGGTCTCTAGCCATATGGGTCCATTGCAGTGTAGATTGGCTGCAGTAAGTTCACTGTAGGAGTAGGGTATGCACCTATAGGAATCTATCGACCTTGATAGAAGAGGAGTGATCCTATGTGATTTGTTAGACTGAGTTCTAGACCTTGGCCAGGGCAGTAATATAAAGTGGAAAAGGAGTTTTCACTATCGAACTCAAGTCGAATAAATCTTGACATATGACAGACGATGGGGTTTGACGAGTTGTCCATGACCTCCGTCCTGTAGGGATCCACGGATAGTAGGACTGTATCACATGTTAACTGCACCTAGAGGTTCATCATTCCATTCTGCTGGGTAGCCACTACATGCTGCTAGGTGTCACTGGTGGATGGTGGGACTCATAGGGATTATCTTGATGATCGATAAACCCTAACGAGTTGAGTTGGAATCGTTCCAACCCATTGAAAGGAGTTTTCAATGATATTTGATAGAGATCATAATATATCTCACTACCAGTCAGAATAGAACCTATGGGGTCACACACACTAGAAGTATTGACCGATCCGATGGTTGAAATCGTGATTAGGAATCACAAGTAATCAATTTGATTGATAAGAAGTTGAAGAAGGAACAAAGGGAATTAATTAATTGGACTTAAACACAAATCCTACTTCAGGTAGGATTCTAGAGTCCTAATTGGATTAGGACTGGGAATCCTACTTGGAGTAGGACTGGAATTCCTACTTGGAATAGGATTCCTACAATCCTAATGAGATTAGAAATTTTGAATTAAAATAGGATTCCTACTTGGAGTAGGATTCCTAGAAATCCTAATTAGATTAGGACTTCGGATTCAAATAGAGTCCTAATTGGATTAGGACTAAAATTAAATATGTCCTAATTTGGATTAGGATTTCTTAAGTCACAATTAATTATTAATCTAATGAATCAATAAGACTCCTAATTGGATTAGGATTGAAGAGTTCAATTGAGTCAAAATTGATTTAAGTTCTAATTGGATTAGGACTTACCTTAGATTGGATCCTAATTGCGTTCACCCTTGGACTAAGCCTAATTGGTTAAGGCTTGACCACATTAGGGCATTTCAAACCCTACTTAATGTGGATTAGGGTTTACCATGAGGAGGGGGATATGCCCCTCCCTTTTCCATGTGGAGAAGGGAGAAGAGAGCCCTCTTAGGAAATAACTCTAGGGCTCCTAGATTGTAGGAGCCCTAGATGGTTATAAAAAGGGGCAAAGGGGCCGGTGCCTAGATGAGCTCTCCCTCTCCTCTTCCATCACGTGGCCACCCCTCTTCCTTCCTTGGTTTCAGCCGCCATCAGCAAAGGGAAAAGAAGAGGAGGCGTCTCCCTCCTCTTGGTCTTCTCCTTGGGCCTTCCAACGCATGAAAAGAGAAGAAGGCTGCAGGGCTTTTGATCTTCTTCCCATCTTCATCCTTCTTCTTCCTCCTCTCAAGCACATCAAGGGGTTGATAAGAGAGGAGATCAGCCATCAAAAGAAGTCTTTGCAAGGGAGCTAGCACCCCGGGAAGACAAGAAAGCTTTGATCGGGTCCTCTGCCTCGTGTGGATACCCATAGAGCCGGTCGTTTGGAACGGCTTCAAACGAACCATCATCCTAAAACCACGAATTCAGATTTGCGGTGATCATCTACCCGCGGCAAGGTGAAGATCTGATCTTCCTAATAGTTTTAAAAAGTTTTAATTCTTACCTAATTCGAATGGTCTCGAAAACAACGTTCATGCGATGAACGTCGAACCCGTGCATGCCGATTCCGCTGCCATCTGATTTTTGTTTTGAAATATCAGCGGCCATGGGCGGGTCCCCCAAACACGGAGTCGACTCGAGGGTCGGAAATCCGACTTTTAACCCGAAGCGAATGTTTTTCTCTTCACTTTTTATTTCAGCCGCCACTATTCAAAGCCTAGAGCCATTCTCCGACCTCGTCTTTGACCCATTTTAGGTCATCTCCGTCGAGTTTTTCCATTTTCTTGTTCTTCCCCCGTGATTTAGGTCAAAAATGCCTAGGAAAGTCGTTGTCCCAAGCCGGAAGAGACCCCTCGCCTGGCGAGCGGTGCCGAGCGGCGGTCTAAGGCTCGGAACGAACCCGCGAGGCCACCCCCCTCCGGTTCCTTCCCCGCCTAGGTCGGTTCCCTACACGTCCGTGCGCCGGCGATAAGGGCAGTCTCCACCGGGAGGAAGTCGACTTTGACTTCCTCTCGGGAAGGGTTCACCCTAGGCATCGTTTCAGGGCTCAAGGTTAGAGTTATTCTGTTCATTAGACCTCCCTACTTACCCGGGGTTAGTTAGGGAATTCTATGGGACTGTAGCCCGAGGTAGTGGTGGTATCCAAGAAACCATAGTGGGTGTCCCTGTATTCATCTCGGAGGGACTTCATTGCTCGAGTCCTCCATCTCTCGAGTGAGGGGATTGTTTCCCACACACCCCTCCGATAGGACAGAGGCCCTTACAAGCTATCTTAGGGTGTCCACCTCAGTCCCCCATAGAGGAGGTGTTCGCAAATCAGCTTTCGGCTGAAATGCGGGCTTCTCCTAAGGTGTCATCTCTAGGACTCTCTTCCCCAAAACGGGTAGGTTTTATTTTATTTCAGAGAGAGACCTAGCACTGATGTTCCACATACTCCAGGACACTCCTATCAACTTTCTAAACTCATCTACAAATATATCTGTGAACCCCTAGATAAGCCTAGGTTGAGTCTCCCTTACGGTATGCTATTCACTCTCATCTTTAGGGAGTTAGAGGTTCCTATTCCTGAGGGGGAAACCCTCTCGCTCACTGCGTCATACAGATCGCATGGGTGAGGGACTCTCCATCGTATGGGCTTTTCATAGAGTTGAGGGAGGTCTGGGTACGAGCCATCCACTAGTCACACCAACTGACCCTAACCACTCCACCACTCCCCCTAGCCTGACCATGACACTAGCTCCTCCCACCTTTCCTTCCACGCTCTTGCTCACTACCGTATACTGAGCCGTTCACGCTCCCCACTGCCCCCACCTTCTCAGCAGTAGCCCCTGGAGGTTTGGATAATCTGTCTTAGAGCTCGGGTGAGGGCAGGAGATAGTGAGGGAGCTGAGGGATGATCTCCTGAGAGAGCTAACGAGGTCTCAGACTGCTCCTCCACAGATTTAGTTCCCTCCCTTAGCAGCCGGTGACAGAGATGGGGTTGCCAAATCTGAAGGAGGAAATATTTCAATGTACGAAGGCCCTAGTCAAGCTCAATACTGGAACATGGTAGGTGACGTCAAGGACGACACAAGGGGAGATGCGAGACAGCATCAGATATGAGCTAGGCAACTATAGTCAGGGTGCAGAGCGGCTAGCCAATGCGCTGATCTCCAAGCTTGACACCCTCCAAGAAAGTGTGACTCAGCTCACCACGATACAATCTAGTGCCACCTCGGAGATCATCGAGCAGCTAGGGAACATCTCTGAGAGGATAAACTTAGTCATGCAATTGAGTAGATTGAAAACGGGAGCCACATCCTCCACTACAAAGAAAATTAGTGTATTTTTATCTGTTTTTATGATGTACAGTCCCTTGAGGACTCTTTTGATATGTAATCACACTTGTACTCAAATTTGAATTTAATACAATGAGTAGAAATTTCCTTTCAAAATTGTGCATTCTTGAGTTCTTGTACTTTTCTGTGCTTTCTGTCTTTTTGCTATGATGACAAAAAGGGGAGAAAATATATTGAATTGAAATGTAAAGGGAATCAATAAAAAGAAAATTCTTAAAGCACAAAGTAATTTGTTCTAAGTGGATTCGATACCTCGAGGCTCATTATCTCTCTGTTGGAGCTCCTAAAGAAGTAATCTCCAGAATCTATTCAAGGGATATTCGGAGATTAGTTGAATCATACTCAAGAACAAATTGGCAGATTTTTCCTCTAAAACCAAAAATTTAAGCTCAAAAGCTTCAAGACATTAAAAGAAAATTTAGAGAATCTAAACAAAATTGAATGCATATGTTGAGGGGAGAATCTGAAATCTTAAGAAAGCAAATTCATTAAACACATATAAGCCAAACAATTGATTGCATGACATGAAGGCTTATATAATTTCAAATGAAAGGGGGAGCTTTAACTTCAGGATTTACTGTTTCACACCTTTCAATTTTGGATAAATTAAATGACTAGACACTTGAATTCATTTCAAAACTTTATTATAAATCTCCTTTTGGTTGAGCAATTTACTTTACAAATACTCAATATTTTGTCATCATCAAAAAGGGAGAGATTGTGGAGTGATTGATTATAACCCTATTTGATTTTGATGAGCTTAAAGCATTTGAGTATATCTTATACTAATAAATTCAATCTAGTGTTTCAGCCAAATATTTGTGAATTTATGTTTAAGTGTCTCTAGCTTTGGTTCAATACATTTTGGCTAAGTATGAAACTCAGTTTGAACCAAAGTCTGAAGCTCGAGTCGACTCCGGAAGATTACGAGTCGACTCCAAGTGTTTCAGAAGCTCTGGCACATGCTCGAGTCAACTCCGGTACACTACGAGTCGACTCCGACTGAGAACTGACAGAAAGACAGAAAGTTGATTTTCAGACCCTGTCAGCGAGTCGACTCCAGAAGGGTTCGAGTCGACTCCGATGGTTGCCGAGTCGACTCCCGACGTTTCCGAGTCGACTCCAAAGGGTAACAGAAGAAAGATAGAACAATGTATTTCAGACCCTGCAACCGAGTCGACCTCAGAAGGTTACGAGTCGACTCCGAAGTTTGGCGAGTCGACTCCTAGTTAAGTACGAGTCGACTCTCAGAGGAAAGCAAGACTAGAAAGCAGTTCAAGCCAAAACACAGAGGATCAGTTTTCGGATTCTGAGAGCCGAGTCGACTCCAACAAAGTGCGAGTCGACTCCGAGGCAGTTCAACTCAAAACACAGAGAAACAGTTTTCAGATCCTAAGAGCCGAGCCGACTCCAAGTACTCCCGAGTCGACTTCCAAGTCAGCCGAGTCGACCCCAACAAAATCCGAGTCGACTCCGAGGCAGTTCAACTCCAAACACAGAGGATCAGTTTTCGGGCTCTGAGAGCCGAGTCGACTCCAAGATCATCCGAGTCGACTCGAGAAAGAAATACAGAAAAACAGATCTCTGGAATCCTAAGAACGAGTCATCTCCAGACATTGGCGAGTCGACTCCAGGGTTGGCCGAGTCGACTCCAGAACGGGACAGTACTTTAATTCAAATCCTGAACAGTGGATGAGTTGCAGAGTGTGCAGAACGGCCACAAAAAGGTGTCTAACGGCTAGTTTTCAAAGTGGACTGCTTAAATAGCCAGAGTGAACAGTAGTAGACATCAAGAGCGCTATTCTATTCAAATAAAAAGGAATTTCCACCTACCAAAGGCTCTCAAGAGTAAATACAAGAGAAAGAAGAAAAAAGCGCATTGAACTCCATCCAACAAATATTTTCTTCACATTCAAGGCTCTCCTCTGACATCAGATCATCAGTGCATTCAAAGAGGAGACTCAGAGTTCGAGAAGCCCCTTCTTCCTCTTCCAAAATCTGTTTGAGGGCTTCTAACTCTACATTATTTATATTGTTCATATTTGCTTTTTAAGAAGCTTTTTCTGTACTCTTTACAAACTGTTTTCTTGTTACTTGATTCAATCAGGAGATTGAATCAAGGTTGTTGAGGTTTGTTGGTGAGCCGAAGTTAAAACCAACGGTGTAAGGGTTCGATTGTGATCCCGGAAAAATAATCGGGTGGTTCTAGTCGGTGAGCCTGTGAAAACCGACCGAGTTCGTTGTGATCTCGTGAAAACAACAAGTTGGGTTGTGAACTTGTAAAACAACCGGCTGTAATCCTAGGAATTATAGTGAACTCCCAAGTGAAGCTTGGGGAGTGGACGTAGGAGCAAGGGTTAGCTCCGAACCACTATAAAACCTCTTGTGTTTGTAATTGGTTCATTGTCTCTTCCATCCTCTCCACTCACTACAACTAGTAATCTAATTAATCAGCCTGCAATAATATTAATTAGTTACTCATTAAGTTTTAATTTGCAATTATTACTTAAAACCCAATTCACCTCCCCTCTTGGGTTATCTTCTTGGGCAACACTCAGACTAGGGCACAAATGGTTCAACAAAAATCGGGGCGATCAAATCCAATATTGTTTAGTAGGGGCCAGTATGGGATTGGCAACACTAGATCAGGACCCTTCATCGGAGTCAATTCAAAATCAGCGTGAGGAGTCTCTATTAGATTCAACTATTTCTAGAGAGAATAGAGAGAGAAAGTTTAGTAGAGAGAGAATCTAGAGAGAAAAGATGGAGAAGAGAGAGAATCTCAGTCCAATTCAATTAGGGGTCTGGTTTTGGTTGTCAACAGCATGGGTCAACCTCGATCAATCAGCATGTCTGGCCATGGATCAAGACAGAGAAAAGCTAATGAGAGAGAAGGGAGGAGAGAGAAAGAAGAGAGAGACCCCTCTCTTCTTATTCTCCAAAAGAGAGGATCTGTCCCTCCTTTCTCTTTGATCGGACTCAAGGGCGACGGTGGTGGCCAGCCTCGATGGCGGTAGGAGGTAGTAAGGCTCGGCCAATAGGCAGTCGATGGCCGGCGGCTGGCAGTGCAAAAGACAAAGTCAAAATAAGGGTATCGAAGTCTTCATCATTTTTGGCTATTGGCCACATATCGACGGCCATTGCTTGAACAAGAAAGGTCGGTGGGCGGTGGTTCGATCGGGGACCATGGAAGATGGAGAGGAAGACCAATCAGAAGTTGCTTGTGCTTACCTGGCTTCCAGCGACGGTTGGCGACGGTAACGACATTGACATAGGTTATGGCCACAGAGGACATTGAAGAGGAATTTGGCAATAGCTCGATCGGGGATCAAGTTCCTCGATGTGTGGTGGAAGAGGGATGAGGGGGAGCTCTAAATAGTAGTGGAGAAAAGCTAGAATCCGGCTCTTGGTCGGATTCCTTCCCATGAGGTCGGAGGAAGAAGACTTCAGACTCTTCTCTCTCTTTTTTTTGGGCCGAAGCAATTGGGCCAAACCAAACTTCTAGGTCTGTCAAATGGACTTGGCCCAGTTTGGTTCCAGGCTTTAAAAGGCCTGGGTATTACATTAGCCAATTTCAAATAAAAGAACACCTTAATTGGATGGTGTACAAGTAAGTTAGCTTGACACTTGATTTGGTTTTCTAATGTAGTATATCTCACTTCTGGATTCTATCCAGTTCTTTATAATAGCTACAGTAGTCCACATCGAGTTTGGTGATTCTCTTAGATCACTTTTATCATTTTTTTTAAGTTGAGGCTTTGATTAAATGTGAACTATGTTCATATCAGTCAACAATATTACTTTCATTATATAATCATCCAACCTTATCCAATGATCTTGGATCTGTTTTATGGATGCACAATCACCAACTACCTTAGATGTTCCCTTTTCCATTGCACAACTTTCAACAAAAATTAAAGTATTTATTTTACTTGAGCCCCTCAAATATGCATATATGTGTATCTCGATTAATTTTTCTTGCTATATCACTAACTTTAGCAGTTCTTACAGCTCGTTTTGTATAACATTTTTTTTTATTTTTTATTTTTTATTTTTACTTGTTATTTATCTCATTATTCATATTTTATAGAAATATATGATGAAGAATACTTTTTTTTATTGGGCCCAAACCTAAATGCCTTTTGACCTGGACTCGAGTGTGTTGGGTGGGGTTTGGGTCATGCTGGAACCAACCTGGCTTGAATGACCCTGTTGGTCAGTGGATGGGATCTGGGCCCAAGTTCATGACCGAACGCAAACCAGGTTAGATCTGGTTCATGATTGACCCGGTCGCTACCAAGCCCCGTTGCAACCATGGTGAAAACCCTAACCTCCGGTGATGCGATCACAACCCTCCATCAGATACACCCCCTATAAAACTCGGAACGCCCCCTGCTTTAAGCATCGAGCTGCTAGGGTTTTTCCGCGCGCCCTTTTGATTGCTTCTCTCGTCCGATCTCCCTTTGCCCTCGCGAGCTCCACTCGGTGGCGCTCATGGCGGTGGAACAGGAGGTGAAGCTCTTCAATCGCTGGTCCTTCGAGGAAGTCCAGGTCGCTACCTTCGCCGCTTCTCCCTGTTTTCCGCTTCATCGTTTCATCGATTGGATGCTGGAGTTTCTAGCGTTCATTTAGAGCATAATGACTCAACCGATCAATCTCCCTGTAGCAATTTGTTTTCAGTTTTTTTGTTTCGATTCGCTTTCTCTTCCTCATCACGCAAGCACTTGTTCGGTTAATTATCATGTGTCATCTTAGCTTGAAAAATCTCTGGGTCTATAATGAATCTGACATTTGATAGGTTCTCGAGGATGATGGATTCTGACGGATAAATATTTTATTTTTTCGCCTGAATTCTTGATATCCTGTGATTTTAACTTGTTTACTATTTATCTTATTGGAAATATATCTTTATGTATTATTTTTTTCACTTTAGTTTCTTGTATTTTGAATTCTATAGATGTGGACTTTGGTTTTGTCGCAATACTTGAGTTATACAACTGATGTTACAACATGTTTGAGGGTGAGCTTTTGGGGGCAACAATAAGATTGCTTCATTTTTGTGAGACCCAAGCCTTTCGACCTCACGTGTGTCGCACGTGAGGGCACACGATAAAGGGGGATTCATCGTGATCGCCCGAGGAAGACGGGAACCCCTATTTTTTTAGGGCTTCTTCCTCCTTCCATTGAGGCCATCCGAGGAAGAGCCGCCATGCCCGAGTTCCCCTTGGGTTGGAGCTTCTTCTTCCTCGCGTTGCCGCCCGAGAGAGAGGGAGAGAGAGAGAGAAGCCGCGACACGGGTGACCCTTTTCCTTGTTTGCCGCTGGAAAGAAGTCGCCGGATCTTCACCGGG